>NW_022170249.1:62368493-62492564 GCF_008802855.1 Photinus pyralis
AAGGTAAGTTCATAGCTCTCCGTTCATACGTTTCCGTTTGTCCGTTAGCCAATCAGAAGGCAGCAAATTTTTAAATCGTACGTCGTCCGTTTACGACGGAAAAGTTGGTTGAAGTTGAACATTTACGTTTCCGTTGGTCCGTTTTTAACAAGAGTGAGGTTATGTTTGGTACGTTAACAGTGTTCGCCTATTCGTTCTTCACGGTGATATTCAGATAGCAACGTGTTCTTATTTTCGTACCATTTTTTCATACTGAAAATCACGGAGGGTACAATACAAAATAAAATTTAGGTTATTGTTATACGTTGCAAATGTACAATGTGGACGGATTGCTATGAACCTTAACAAAATGTACTATCCGTTTGACGGATCAACGCAACGGATGAACGGAGAGCTATGAACCCACCTTACTAAACAATTAACTATGTAAAAAAAATTGGGTGATAGATGGGACAAAATAAGCATTTCTTGATTGGTCCAAAATGTTTTGTTTGAGAGCAATGCCCCCAAAAGTTCAGTAATTTGCATGTTTAGTATAACAACGAATTTGAGGTAACGCTTATATGTGGTCGATTTTCGGTCGTCTGTCTGTTCCATCGAGATCTCGGCTCCTGGGACCACCTAGAGACTTCGGTTTTCGCTAATTGATAGGTGCTATGGTCTACATTTCCACGTTACTCATCATTTACAGTTGTGTTACGCGGCAACATCTACGAGTGGATTTTGAAACTTTTTCAAAAACTAATTTCAATTTTGTTATCTTCATGTTCAAAGATATTCAGACATCAAGTTTCGTCGAAGTCGGATTTTTTCGCATCCCACGTTTAGCCGGTGCTAATAACTTCAAAACAAATGACAATTGTGGTTCTTTGTCAAGGATCCTATATAATATAGGATTGCCTGATAACGGAATTTTTTCGCCGCGTGTAGTGACGTCACTTGCGGACCTATAGCTTCTGTATATAGCACAGCTGACTCGTCCAACATGTTAGATCCCACTGACAATTGACGTTTGCAAAACGTTCTATGATCCTGTATGATTTAAAGTAAAATGTGAATACTACCCCAAATTGTTATTACAGTCCAATACTGTACCTCAGTGTCCAGGTATTTTAGTTAAAATATAACAAACTATTATACACACAGTTATGACACTAATGCAAAAACGTTTACTACTTGTTCGTTGGTGACGCCATATTAGGGTGGGGATATGACTTAACGTGAGCAACATTACGAGTATAGGGATCAGGCAATTCTATATTATATAGGTTATAGGTAGCGCCCTTAGTTCTTTGTTTACACTAAAAGATTTGTCTAACCGTCTCTTTATTTCTTCGAATAACAAAGAAACGAATGTTGGTATATTAGGTAGGTAAATATGGTCACATATAGCAGACTCGAAATCGTATTTTCTTAATTGCACCATTTAGGTACACAATCCATAGCGAAAAGTAAAGTTACCTTAGTTAGTAGTAGTTACTTAGGCTAAACAGGATCCTATCCTTCATTGAGAGGAACGGGCTCTGAACTCAGTTGCGAAGAAAGGGGGTAGGCACAATGGGCCTCTGATGTGCCTAAGTGCTGCCCGGTCGGGCTCCCCTGAGAATAGAATAGAATAGAAAGTTACCTTTGTTACAAGAAAATTGCAAGGTACGCTTCTTAATATTTACAAGGTGTAACAGAGGCTGCAAAATATGTCATGTCGAAGATGAAAAATTCAAAAATTGGAGCCTAGGTTTTTGAGTGTGCACTTTTTGAATTTATAAAATTTTTATATTCCTCTTTAAACTATGTGGACACTGTCACCCTGTATATTAATGTTCACTGTATTTTTTTAATACTTTTCAGTTTTATTTTTAAATGAAGGAGTGTGCTAAAATTAAATTGAGTAAAGGTTTCTAGGATAGTAAAAAGGTTTAAAAATTAAAAATAGTTGTTTTACCGGGCCCACAAAACTGGTGTGCCCAGCTATTCTCCGAGTTACCCGGTTATACAGGGTCATTTTTGACGAGCGTCAGTTAGAAAGATATGGAAAACCTTTGAAAATGAAAACAAACTGATAAGTTCTTTAAGGGTTTTGGCACATGATGAATTGAACTAAAGTATTTTCAAGATGGCGCCACTTCCGGAAATAAATACCGGAAGTAGCCATCAACTTTGTTATTTTAAATAGGGACCCCCTATTTTTTCTACATTTTCGGAATGTACGTCGAATTTGGAGTACAACGATACCCCATAGTTGACCCTTTGCTGGCCCCTCTTAAGACAGCAAAATTTGAAGGCCGTCTGGCACACCTTATCAACCCAAGGTATAATAGTAGGTAGGTACTTAATTTTTGGGCCACTTCTTATAGCTTGAGCTTCTTTGGCGACACAAGAAAGAGAGACTGCGATTCCAAGAAACTTTTGGGCGCCCAAAGTCGACTACCCCTCGAAGACACGCGCCTTGCAATTATTTCGCACCTAGGAAAAAAACAAAATTCCGTCACGCAGGAATTGTGCGGGTTTAAAAGATCTTTCCGAAGACACCAATTTGAAACAATTGGATCAAAACTGTAGACGAAGATAGGAAAAAACTGAAAAATCTCCATGTTACACAGTTTACAACACGCTCGGGGATGGCGCCCAGATGTCGCCGACTCCACATCATGTAGCCCGGTCTCTAAAGTTGTTAATAACACGGCCCCCGTAGCTACATGTACTAACACTCATCGTCTTTCTATGGGCCTGTATTTACTGCCAGCCAGACGGCCAAAGTGAGATTAAAAGTTACCTTTTTATAAATAAATTTGCAAAAAAGCGCTAAAAAGTGGTATGTTAAATTTTAATATATGACTACAATTCACAATTCAAAAAGGACATTGAAGGATGCTCCACCACTTGGAATCGTACACAATTTCTTTCCAAACTCAATGTAGCAGTGCAGGTGTAACCTGCTCAGTAGCAACGTAAATTCTTGCTCCCGTGGGGGTCATGTAATTGGGGCATCATTGACCTCGAAAGTGGTCATTATGAAAGTGTTGAATGCCATTACAATTCGGGACTGTTGTAAAGTTCTTTTTCAAACACTCAATGTAATTTCATTGAAAATTTGTCACTGGTTACATAAAAACATATTAAAAAAAACAAATTCTCAGTTTGTCACTTGAAAGACCTCAAAAGAAAAATCATTTGGAACAACCAAGGGAACTACTTCTTTTTACCATGAAGCTTGCCCTATGTGGGGATCTGCCATACCATGTCTCAAATTTGAATTCTTCATATGTAATGCCCCAATGTCCTTAATTTAAGGATCTGCCAGTATTGAATTGGGCCTCATCACTCATGAGGGAAAGGAAAATATTTCACGTGCATTTAAGTCAAAGTAGATAGGTCCATTTACAAAAATGTAAGGTATGAACCTCGGAGCAATTAAATCATAAGATTGATATGGTAAGGCTTTCTTGGGAAAAAGATTAATTAACTAGTGGCTCCATTTGTAATTCAATTAAAATGTAATGAACAAATATTTCAGGTTAACATTTACAACCTTCTGCATTAGAGAAAACATGAATCCAAGCGAGGAAGAGGATTCTGACGTGGACGATGTGAAGACTACTATTTTGAAGAACATGACTATAAACGACCACGTTAACATCTTGTCTCACAGTTTCCAGTTGGTGGGTAATTCGGATGGAAATTTAGAAATAAATACTATCGAATGTGTGGAACATACAGAACAGTTAAGTTTATCAACAACGCGTATCTCATAACTATAATTACATCAACTCTACAGGGTAGTACAAGATGATGATTTAGATGAAAGTCAGATGATCGATGAAGATGATGAGTTTTTGGAAGAAGAGTATTTGGATGATAACTCTTTACAAGAGCACTCTTCCATTGCTTCTAGGGATTTGCCGAAAGGTGAAGAGATGACAGACGTTGAAGAAGAAGATGAAACTCTCATGGAGAACGAAACGTGTGAAGTGGATCTTTCGACCCAAGTTGTTGATACATATACAGATAAAAAAGTTGATACGGTTAACATTTGCACACTTTGCGATCGAACGTTTAAAACCGCCGCGGTAAGTTATCGGTTCTCAGCAAGTTGATTTCATTAATTATTTTAGAGTTTAAAACGACACATAATAGTTTGTCATGCCGTTGAAGAGGAACAAGATGATCCGCTGGCATTTCAACTATGTTTATGTTGCGGTGAACCTATAGACTCTGCGCATACTGTACTGTTTGTAAATTAATCCCATACAAAGTATCTTATTCTTTTTTTTTAGACTGGCGATATCACATGTGATATGTGCGATAAACTGTTTACTTCGCACCACAGCTTGGATCGTCATCGTTGCTTTGAACACACCTCTGGAGATCTATGGCCTTGTCCAGAATGTGATAAAGTATTCTCCGAACGAGCGTTGTTAATAGAACACATACAAATTCATCCGCTGAATAAATTATTTTCCTGCCAACAATGTAATCGTGAATTTACACGCAAGTATCACTTGGATCGTCACATTGGACAAACGGGGTGCGGTGGAACACCACGAAATAACTTTGAATGTCAGGTATATACAGTCTGTTTTCAATTAATTCGACACTATTGCTAACTTTCTGAGTTGTGGAGACCGTTAAATTATGGAAATGATTATTTTTTTCTACTGAATCCAAATCTGTAATTAAAAAAACAAAACATCGCACTTTTTAGATAATTGTAAAAATGTGATTTTTATATGGAACACCGTGTATATTGTTGCCCTTGGTTTATTAAATTCTCTACAAAAGTTCTTAATGCATCATAGCCAAAATACTTCAAAGTTAGAAGCCAAATTCTACAAGAAACAATGTTATTTTATCATTTTCATGGATGTCTAGATCGAAATGAATATAGTGAAAAAATGTTGGTTATTTTGACTATGAGAACTTTTGTAGAGAATTTAATTAACCTCTCATATGGTGTAAAAATATATAGGGTGTCCCATATAAGAAAGTCACATTTTTGTTTTTATCTGAAAAAATTCATTGTTGTTTGGTTTTTTTCGAGGTTTTTTTAATTACAGATTTAGATTCAGTAGCCAACCCTGTTTGAATTTACGTTAATGGAGCTCTATTTTAGGTGTGTCAAAAAAGTTTCTCGCGGAAAGATAATTTGAGGGATCATTTAAGAGCGCATGCCGGTGAACCCAAAAAGAAGAAATTGCTTGCCTGCGAATTTTGTGGTAAAGAATTTAGAGGTTCTGCTATGCTGATTGTCCATACAAGAACTCATACAGGTTTGTGATTATGTGCATTTCAATCGAGATTTAGATATTGATAAAGTAATGAAATATTTTAAATAATCTAAACTTGTGATCAAAGCTGTGACCAATTACCAATCGATACTAAAACTAAAGACAACAGGGACTTCAATTCCTTCATAGCTAATAATGTTAAATTTTGAAATCTGTACCACCATGTAAAGAAAAAAAAGACGTAATCTCGAAATGTCAAAATCCAAAATAATAATAATGACGTTTATTTCCACGTAATAGCAAAACCAAATAAATATAAAAATGTAAATAAACGGAATACGGAAATGGGACTACATTCACTGTTATTGCAACCCTGTTCTTCCATGTAAGTATCCCCGTAAGTAATGGCATCCATAAGAAAAAATAAAGTTCCATGTGTGTCTCCGTCATCTTGCAAATTATTATAAACAGGATGCCAACTTCAAATCCTTTATAAAAAGTGCCCGGTTAGAGATTATTAGTACGATTAGTTTACCATGAAAAAATTAAAAACAAAAATCAGAAAATTTCGTTTTTTTTGCGATATTTTCAAAACTATCAAGATATTTTAAATTTCTTTTCAGATTGATTGTTCAGTACGGAAATTCGCAACTTATTAAACCGACTTTCTATTTCTTAATATAAGTGAGATCCTCACAGTGGCACTTGAAAAATAGATACTCTGTATGTTGCCATATGAACTACCTGGCCGCGTATTATGATCCACACAAAAATACAAAATACTGAAACGTTACATAGAACTTTACCATTAAACTAAAAAATTAATTCAAAAGGCCACAAAACCAATTTACAAACGAAATTTCATTGCATTTATTTTCATAAACAATTTTTAAATAACAGACTTGGCTTGCCTAAGTTACACAAGACTCCAAATAACAAACGTGACAAAATTCAAAAGCAATTACAACCACCTTAAATCTAGAATAAAATCGTAACTTCCCCCAATACTATCTAAATTAAGTTCAATGTTTATCAAACCCCCCCAGATCTAAACAATGCAGTTGACCAGTGGACAGTGAATGAGTAATTTACATTAATGTGGAATGCACATTACTAGTAGGTATTTGCAGGGCCGGACTGGACAGGAGGGATACCTGGAGATTTCCCGAGGGCCCTAATTCAATGCTTAATATTGTTATTAATAAGTAAATGGCTATTATTACAATAGAAACTCGATTATCTGGGCATTGGTTACACGGATTACTCACTAATCCGGATATTATTTTGAAAAGGTATTAAAGAAAAAGGATTTACGGTGAGATTTAAATCATTCCTCTACTTTTCAAAACAAGAATTGATCAATGTTTCTTTTGTGTTACACGTAAACTTTCGAATAATTTTATGGCATGATAAAATAGTGTTAGGTAGGACCTTTACCTATAAGTAATCCTTGCAGGGTAATACACTAATATATGTAAACCCTGCCCAAAAAATAAAAATTGAACTCCTTCACACTGGAACGGCACTGCATAGTAGGCACTTCTATTGTGCTTCCACTCTCACAATCTCTGTCCATCTGTTTCGGAGATATTTAGAAAAATTAAATAACGGCTAAGTGAACGCTTAGCACCTCTGTGTATACTCAAAACTTGACGAATAATATGCGCAGACTGCGCCATGCCATCTTTCTGATGTATATATGTAGATATTTTTTTGACATTTTAACCAAAGATTCTTGTAGTAAAGACAAGCATATCGTATATTGTAAAAGTCAGATGTGCGCATACACACTTTTATTCGCTGCGCTAGTATCGACGCTCTTATTACTTATCGCGGCTCCAACATAAACGCACCCTAATTTATTACACGACCGCCTATGATATCAGTCAACTGACATGCTTCAACTGCTGAACACACTGAACTTTATTGATGTTTTGTTTCACTTTGGCGTTTGGAAATCGGCAGATTATATTACCTTTGTTATTCTTGAATAATTTCCTTTGAAAGAAAAAAATTCCAACGCACTCGAGGACGTAGAGGTAACGTTTTTGTTTGTTTGTGGCCTTC
This sequence comes from Photinus pyralis, assembly GCF_008802855.1. NCBI lineage: Eukaryota > Metazoa > Arthropoda > Insecta > Coleoptera > Lampyridae > Photinus > Photinus pyralis. Next base: position 62,375,786 of record NW_022170249.1, read on the forward strand.
ACACTCCCCCCCACGTCACGCTTAAATGGTCAGATTATTAAAATGTACACTTCAACACGTAGTCAACTCACTTTACTTTAATTTGACGCGCTCCAGTAAATTCCAAAATACCCTATTGGGCTCCACTACTCTTGGTTAAGCGTTCACTGAGCCCCAACAAATATCTCACAAACCAAAAAGACACAAAAGTGCAATTAAACACAATCTAATCGCGCATTACCGTCGTCTCAACATACAAAAGTTCAATTCTTGGAGGACTGGGGGTTCACTTAGCCCCCATTTGATTTTTCTAAATAATTTTGAAATCAGAAAGGTACCAACCGTACAATTAGTTTTAATAGAAACTTGTGTAATAAAACATGTACAGGGTGTAAATCGAAAAGTGGAACATAGGCGTTTAACATGGGAAATTACTTTTTTTTTGCGCAAACGTTTCCTAATTATTTTACGCAAAAATACTTCAAATAAAAGTTTTAGAGACATAAATTCTGCATCTAAATCATGTGAAACGATTATTCTACCTCATATTTTACGCGAAAAAATTAATTATAAGTAAAGACTCTGTTTTCACGAGTTTTTAGTCTAAGTAGCCATGGACTATGATAAAAGAAAAACATAGCCCATGGCTACTTAGACTAAAAACTCGTGAAAACAGAATCTTTATAATTAATTTTTTTATTTTATCAGTTATGTGCATCTGTATCGTTTCGTTTGCCAGCTAACTGCATGGTAACAGTAGCCTCCTACACGATTTCCCGAAAAAAAAATCCTTATAGGGGGCCCTTTTAAAAGTATTTCCCGGTAGGAATTTACAAACTAGTCCGGCCCTGGGTATTTGGCAAAAGGATCTAATTGCTGTGTTTCATGGTTGTTGCATTTATCAGTTACAACGATCCAAATGACATACAAGGTCTGGCTATTGAATAACGAGACTGCGCTCGCAGAAGGCGTTAAGAGGGGAGTGGGGGAAACAAACGCAGCGTTGGCTAACTGAAAGAGGCAACTATTTCAGTACGAAAACTCGTGACACTTCGAGAGCGAGTTCGTAGGAATCGGTCAGAGTTATGGAAAACAAGTCGTGGATGTTGCACCAGGACAACGCACCTGCCCATAATGCGCTGTCTGTGAAGCGTTATTTAGCCATTAGAGGCACTCCGGTGTTCGAACACGCACCGTACTCGCTCGATTTAGCACCCTGTGATTTTTTCCTGTTTCCAATATCAAGTCTGTCTTAAAAGGAACCCAGTTCCACGCCCAGTTCGAGTCGATGGAAGAGGTGAAACGAAAATCGGCAGAGCTCCTAAACGCTCTTACAAAAGAAGACTTCCAGCATTGCTTTGAGCAGTGACAAAACCGTAGCGGGGGAGGGGATTATATTGAAGGGGAGCATTCGATTATAGAATAATTTTTACAATGTAACTTTTTCATAAGCAGTCTCATTATTTAAAAGCCTGACCTCGTATGCTGCGCGGCGTATGGATTTGGGTAGATTGATCACATAGCAATTTTTAATAATTAAATACAAGGGTCTTTCGCAACATTCTTTAATTATATAAGCATAAAAGGTATAAAACTCCTATTGTGATTTTAGAATTTTCTGAGAATCTTCTCAAAATTTTGTAATTTTCCATGGCTATTGTATAGAAGTATAATTTTAAATTGAACTTGCTTGTTTTAATGAAGTGAATTTAATTTTTAGGTGAGAAACCCTACGGATGCGATTTGTGTCCGAAATGCTTCCCATCAGGTGGTGCACTGAAAAAACACCGAAGAATGCATACAGGAGAAAAACCTTATCAATGTCCAAAGGTATATTTTTTTTATCAGAGACAAAGTTACTAGTCGTCCTTCTTATTTTAGTGTCCGAATAAATTTGCTGCTAAAGAAACTTTAAACAGACATGTTCGTACTCATACGGGCGATAAACCGCATACCTGCCACTTTTGTGGAAAGGCGTTCATCCAAGCAACGCAGTTACGTGCGCACGTTTTTCATCATACTGGAGAAAATGCCTTCACTTGTCAGTACTGCAATAAAGCATTTAATCGCAGAACGCGTCTTACGACTCACGTCAAATTTGTACATGAAGGGGCCAAACCAATGGAATGTGACGAATGTGATAAAACTTTCTTTCGAAAGGAAGATTTGGCACGTCACAAGCTGTTGCATTCGGGCGTAAAACGTAGGTAGAAATTAACCTAATTTTGTATACTAGGTACACATCATTGTCACAGATGTAAATAGACTACAGATCATAGCACAGTTATAGGGTATAAGAAACTCAATAGAAGTACCACAATAGTCGGTATAATGGGGCTTTACCGCTTTATGATAATTAAACGTGAGCAAAAAAGGCGCGTCGGTTTTAAATCTATTCGGGAGGAAAAGGTAGGAGAAGTATGAAATAACAAAAGTGATTTACTTACGTAATCTCTGGGGACACATTTGAATCCAGGCACAACAAAAATGATTTCAATGTCGACTTTAAATTCCAAATTCTACAGCAAATAATGGCCCCGATCAAATTGCTTAATTTCCAAAAGGATCGCCCACACAAATTTTGAAGACACCTGAAACAAATTTTGGGTACCGATCAACAAAATTTATCATAATTACGCATGAGACATTTATCTGGATCGTTAAAGGGTTCGAATAAGCACACGATTTACATGATTTTACACAAACAAACCTATCGCAATATAACCTGTTCTTCTTTAACTTATCTTCTGATCAGGTCACAGGAACGTGATTTTATTCGATTGAATTCAACTAGCTGGCCAACCACGACAGATGAAACGAAGGCTGTCTGGAAACAGTAGACAACAATTTCAATGAAAAAACTGCTACATCCAAACTTTTACTACATCTTCTCTAAACTTTCACTTGATCTCAGCTGCTTTCCTGATTATTACGTAATGAATTTTACTTTACGAACAACATGCGTATCTTCTAGGCTTCCAACGAACAGCAACTCGGCCTCGAATTTGGCGAAAGATCCCCTTCTTACGCTAACTTCGGTATAACGTGTCCCCACTTCCAAAATTCGAAAAGAACTTTATACAATTAACGGGATGTAGCAACCCGACAACCAGTCAGAGGTCCGTTTCCTGACGCTCCTGTAGTCACGCAGGCATCAAAATATTACGCGAAAATGTCTTATCTCAGATTCTACGAAAAAACGCATTTTTTACTGATTAAATTACGTCAACTTTTTATAATCAAAGTGCCCATGAATTAAATTAGTACTGTCACATACATAATTTAATAAAGCAAAAAATAAGCAATAAATTGCCCTACATTTCACAATTCTAGAAAATAATCTTTTACGACGCAACCAAACAAAACAAACCACTTGGATAAGCAAATAGAACGTCTGGACCAAACCAAACGTCCCCATTGACAAAGGTTAATAGAGAAGGTAGGTTGCCTCGTAACTTTCAGCCAATAAACGTTCAGTATTAAAATACGCGAATGACGTCACCCAGAATCCCATTTTGTCCACATCATAAAAATTAATTACAACAGAGCAAGTTCAAAAAATGCAATATGGATCGAAATGGTACTTTACATGGATGTGCATTGCATAGCAAGAAACATGCTAGCGAAATATTAAACGCACTTTATTCAAAACAGCTTACATTTCATCTTCATAGTCTTCCGCCGGGAATGCAGACTGCCCAGTCTATTGCATACGGGGTTCAGGTTCCCCTTTCTTTATAACCCATTCTTTTTGTAATACAGGGATTACCTTTTGGAAAAGCAAAAAACTGAGTCTGCGATCCATTTCAAATATAACTGTCAAAGTCCACGAAAATTTAAACACCAATCAAATGGGACTTCCAGATTCTCGATGACGCGTCTCTCTAAAGTTACGAGGCAACCTACTCTCTCTACTAACCTTGCCCATTGACATTGTTTGCATAGCAATATTTTTTTTAAATTTGAAACAAAGGTTTCTAGTATAGGCGAACATTGCATAGTGTAAAAAACAGATGTGCGCAAACTGCGCAATGCCAGCTTTCTTATTTAAAGAGATATTTCTTTGCAATACCAACTTGCTTATTTATTAGTTATTGTTATTACTGTTTACCACACTTTCATAATAGAATCAATGGTTTATGAAAGTTGTGCCAGCCTTCATACACCGTTGGTTATTATTACAAAAAAATTACTATTTGAATCTTAAAATAAATTCGCTTTAACTTATTTCCCTTTGTACCGGGTGACCCAATAAGACTGTTTCTCGGCCATATCTCGGGAACCGTTCGTCATATGGTTTAGGGGTAAAAAAATTATTCGGTAAATCGGTCATGAACAATCGCTGGAAAATATTTTCAAGTTCTAAAAATGACCACCAGAGGGCGTAACTGCCGTCGTAAATTTTAAAATTGCATTTTCTTTAAATTTTGCACAATAAACTAAAAAAATTTTTTTACATTTTTAGAGAACGAGTTTATCTATCATTTTCGTAAAAACAAAAACTTAGTTATTTCAAAAACAAAGATGGTTCAATTGTTTTTGCAATAACCTGGTTTAACTTCTTAACGGTTTGACCGATTTTAACAAATTTGGTATTGTTGAAAAGAGCACTCCTTGGGCAATAAGCATGAAACAAAATATAGATTACCCAACAATTTTTTTACAAATTAAGACATACGACGAACGGTTCCCGAGATATGGCCGAGGAACAGTCTTATTGGGTCACCCAGTGCACATAAATAGTCCGTTCTTTTTACTCGTTTTGGATTTGGGAGGAGTAGTTAGTTCAGTGGGGATATTGAATAGGAATTTCTGCATGGTCGTTGTTTACAAGAATCTTATATCTGTACAAATTTCTTCATACGTTGTTACACATATTTATGTACATTGCTGTGTTCAGAAGTATGGCAAATGTTTAGGCCTGATGGAAAGCAGGCTTTGTCAAATGTTGAGTTTTTAGTTATCATCCATAAGTAAGTGCCCAAATATCTTTCGTAACATGACTGAAATAAAATAAGCTGTAACTTCATTACCTTGTAACAGGCGATCAAAAATGAGTTGCTGTTGAGTGACCTTTGGAAGTTCAAGTTACATACGATTTCCCATGTAAACAAAAATTCCAAATTCCAAAACTTACACCTATATTGTGTAATGTGATATACTTCTTGTGCACAATAAAGATTATTATTATTAAACTCCACAGGTACAAATAGCCATAGTCAAAACTCAAAACATGGGATGAGTTATCTGTAGTATATTTACATCTATGGCATTGTTTATCCCCAAAATCTGCTGTAGGCCGCTGTGATTTCTTGCTTTGGTTGGTACTCAACTCAATCAAGAAATGAATAGCACACCCTGAATCTCACTTTATATTTTGCACTGTTTGATTGTGTCTATTGTAATGAGGATTGTGTAATCTCCCGTGTCATTTTTCAGCGTTCGAATGCGAATTATGTAAAAAACGTTTCTCCATAAAATCATCTTTGAAACTGCACATGCTAACTCATAGAAAAGAACAGCCATGCAGTTGTGATGAATGCGGAAGAGCGTTCATTCGCCAAGATTGCTTATTGCGCCACATGCGTGCCAAACACCGAGACGTTTTGGAGGATATAATGGCGGGCGCGGAGAAAAAACGACTACAACAGCAATTGTTGATTGCTGCGTCGGATGCATCAAAGTTTGCAGACAAAAATATAACTGAAAGTACGGTATGGAACGAACTTACGTTGACCGACTCAATAAAAGAACTACTCAACCTACTCGTTGACGAAGACACGTTGGAATCTTTTGGATGGCCAAACACACCCGTAGATAAACTACTCGATGCCGTAATAAAACGGTGTGGTCACAAACCAGCATCGGAGGAAAATTTTGATTACATCGGAAGGATGCGCGAGAACGCCAAACTGTTATTTACTGTTGTTATTGATGATGAAGCGGTTAAGTCTCTTTTAAACAATCAAACTGTTGACGAAGTTATTTTGCATGTTTTAAAATTGGCTAAATCCGAGTAACATTGGTTAGTTTGCGTACGCTGGTTGGTTAACAATATATATATATTTAAGTTTTAGTACATAGATCGTACACATTTGGCATTGGGTATAATTTTTATATGGAATTATATATTACGATTTTATTCTCCTTATTTTTTACACATGTTTCAAATGCTATCGTGTTTTCTCTATTATACAGTTATTGATAAGTTCCCAAATTAAGTGTTTCATTCTAATCTTTTCCCTCACTAACGTAAAAGTGATTGTTACCATCACAACTAATGTAATTAAAATTGCACTCAATTGATAGATGAACGTTAGTGAACAAATACTTGCAATAATATATAACTGAAAAATTATGCTATGTTCTTGAGAAATGTACAAGTACATGGTCTCACTGATTACCACTAAACTAATCACTCTGTAAATCCGATAAAGCCCAATAAACAAAGGGCAATAGTGATGTACACAACTCGCAAGAACAATAAAATGCAACAAATAAAATTGTGAACATGAGGAAGACTACTGATCCACTATACAGGGTGTTTTAATGACAAAATGGGTTAATTACTTTGCGGAAAACTAATGCGAATAAATTTCTGAAAATTTATACGTATGCGTTATTCAAATGATTTCAGCTAAAATATTTTTACTTTTATAGGACTTGGGACTGAAGTTGACTCACAATTTGTCCTTTTAAATAGGACGCCGTAGGTTTTATATTTATGTGTGGCAATGAACAGTTTTTTGAAACGTGAGAAAACATACTCCTTATAATTGTCTTTTTTAAAACAACCAACCATTTGTTGTAAGGCTTCTCTGGGGAACTTTTGGTTTTGCTCAGTGGACTGACAAATGACACTCTACTTAAATTTACAAAAATACTACAATAATAATAATAATGTTTCGAATATAAGAAATTATTGGTTTTGTCAGTGAAGTTATCATGAGCAGAAGGTAGAGGTGCTATAAATGAAGGATATGTAAGCTAGCGAAAAAGGAGTATCATTTTTTCCTACGTCTTAAAAAATGGCGTAAAATTTTTAAATTAATAGGTATGTATTTCTGTCATTTGGCAAGAAAAGTCAAAAGCTCAACGTACATGTACCTCTATGCTTTCTCATAAGCTTTCGCCCATTTAGAAATAATAAAACAGAAAAATTGGGTGGTGGAGGATATTACTAATGGCCTGTCTAGCTACATGAGTCTTCTTTCTAATGTACACTTCGAAGAATTATAATATGTACAGAGATGGGCAAATGTGGGAACCAAGTAAACTGAACTGAACATGAAATTTGGTAAACAGATGTTGTTGTAAATTGTAAAATACCAAGGTGGAATTGTGAATATCCATTCGAAAAAGGAGAGAGCTCCGCAACAAGTCTATAGATAGATCTCAGTATTAATTGCCTCAAAAAGTACATTTGATTTGGCAATGCATCGTTGTTATCCTGGAGATAAACAATATTGAATCTCATTTTTGTGTTGATAAAAAATGTTCTATTAAAAATTGAAATAAAATACAGGGTGTTCCATTACGAATTATAGATTGTAGGTTGACCAGTGGTCATTATAAACAATGATTTAAGTGGATTAACTGCATTGGTATTAATTACTACAAATATCTACTATGGCATCGATTGTGACAGTAAAGCGTCTTACATTTAAGGCGGGCTAGGCAAATGTTTGTGACTAGTGCAATAGTGCTTAAGCTATGTCTTAAACTGTAGTAAGTCAGGATGGTGCAACAGGGCTTAATAAAAAGGAAATAATTTGAAATCAAACGATTTCTTTTTTGCCATATTGTCACACTCGGATATCAAACATTGTGAAGATCAGGATTTATTCGCACTGTTTAGTGGTGCACTATCTTGGAGTGGGAATTTTAGAAACATTTTTACAAAATCTGAATGCGTGTAGAAACACCTAGATAAATTACATCCTTCTATGCGGTAGGGTTGATGAGAAAGCAGAAATATATATTATAGAGTAGACACATTGCGCTTTGTGAGAGGTAAAAATCCATTTTATATTGCTCTTAAAACTTGGTTTTGAAGGGTTTATGGCGTTAAGACTTTTCTTAGATTAAAAATTAGTAGTTACTGGTTATTATTATTGACGATAAGATGGGTAGGGTTAAACGTAACAGTGCTCAGCTCATGACCGCTTTACGTATGGAAAAAAAAGGATCGCTGTCCAAGTGTAAACTTTGCCATACTGAAACTCGGGTAACAAAATATTTGTGACTAATACCGAAAAAAATAAAAAGAATCCAATCAGAAACAGTAAGAGTGCTGAAGAATTTGTGAAGATAGCAATACCTGAAACCATCTGGCGGAGAAAAGAAAAGTAGAAAAAGACAGAGGTGAAATGAAGGCGCAAGCTAAAAGGAAGTTTTAATTAAACCTAAAAAATATGTTCATGCAAAAAGCAAAATATTACTTTAGGTATGTTGTTATTGTTATTTTTGTACACTATATTTTTCATTTATTCATTATGAAACCCCCAACAACCGAAAAAAACTGGAACCGAAACCGAAAATTATTGAAGTCATAGAACCAAGACCGGTACCGGAACTCCGTAAAATTATTCTTTAGTATTGCGGAATCTGAACCTATATTTCATATCATATGAGTTCCAACCTCTGATTAAAATCAGTGCTCAATGACGAACGTTGCCAACCGTGACCACAAAATATTAAATATTTTCTTTTATCTGCATAGTAATCCTGTAGCTTTCGAAAAATGGAACAGTTAATAAGAAATAGGGCACGTATACTCTCAAACATCCTGTATAAAGAAAGATAATTTTGTTAATTCTCTTTAATCTATGCTCCTTAATAATGTTCGTAAAGGCATGCGTCAAACTATTCTATGGTATCAAAATGTCCGTTACGTTAACTTTAAAATGTTAAGAAAATTTCGAATAAATGTAAAATTTAAGCGGTTACTTATTGTGTGTATATTGAAAAAATCGTGTATATGATTAAAATTAATTTGGTAACTGTATTATTTACAGCTGGGCGTGGTATTTGAGGTAAAGATTTCGTATTTCGCGGGTTTTTTGAACCTTGGGGAAACGCTACGTATACCAAATCAGTTTGAAATATTGGTCGTGTGCTTGATTTAAGTAAAGACTACCGGCTTCGGGTCTCATATTGCACCCATTTGCGAAGTGAGTGTGTTAAATTTCTATTAAAACACATTTTTATTATTGAATGGGTGTTGATGGTTATACTTCTATTAATTTATTATTCCAAGAAAGTTTTTTATATTTGTTAGGAGTTGAGTTACGTGTAAGGTATGTACGTCATATCTTGCCTACTTTTTAATGCAAACATGTATAATTTCACACGTGTACCTATTTCCACGTTGTTTGTTTTTTACTAAAATTTGGTGGAAATAACGCATTTCAATCGAGTTTGTGCCAAAATTCTACATTTTTTATTGGATATAAGTCTTCGTTTAATAAGGGGGTTTTATTTTGGTATGTCACATTTATCAAACCGTTTTATAAGTTTAGTTGTTGATAAAAACCGTTGATTTTTTAATACAAAGAGCATTGCTAAACTTATTTATTATTTGCAACAAGCTTTGCCGTAGCATCTGCTTAATTTTTTATGCATAACCTCACTTATATCCTCAATACAGCATGATGAAAGTCAAGTGGCATTTATCACATGTCAGTCATTGTAACGACCTCTTATTCATCTCCAGCCTTTCTTGACTGACCAAATCGCTACCGCTATTTTTCTTGTTCTAGATAAGTTACAATGAGTTCCAGTGTCTGTTACAAATGCAGCCGACCAGGACATTTCGCCAGGGAGTGTTCTCAACCTGGAAACCGAGATAGTGGTTCTCGCGATAGTTTCAGCCGTGGCCGCGAGAAATGTTACAAATGCAATAGATTTGGACACTTTGCGCGTGAGTGCAAGGAGGAGTCTGAGAGGTGTTATCGCTGTAACGGAGAGGGGCATTTCGCAAAGGATTGTCCACAAAGCCCTGATGAGCCGTCTTGCTACAATTGTAATAAACCCGGTCACATTGCGCGTAGTTGCCCCGAAGCTGGTGGTTCTTCGGCCGCACAAGTTTGTTACAACTGTAACAAAAAAGGACATTTGTCGAGGAATTGTCCGGAGGGAAGGAAGACGTGTTACGTATGTGGTGAGCCAGGCCATATTAGTCGTGACTGTGACCAACAGGATAATAGAAAATAGTGTCACTACGTTCAAGGAGGAAGTTTTTTTGAATACCATTTTTATGTTTGTTATACTTTGATATTATAAACCTATTTTAGCAAAAAAATTTGAAAATGAACTTCTCTTCATTCACACACAGTTTGTTATTGTTTTCCTATAAAGATACATTGTTTTAATCATGTATAATATTAAACCCACTTATTTTGGCATTTTTTTTGTACACCACATCCGAGAATTTTTGTATCTTATTTTATACCTTCTTTCATAAGAAATGGAATTAATAAAATCCGACAACTGTGATTTATTCAGGTTTCCCAATTTATTTTTTTTAGTTGCCCAAAGTTTTACTTTTTTTGTGTATGTTAACGGCATTCAGTATTCTATAAAATTGGTAGGGAATGTATGTAATTCAGAGTGTGATTAAGAAATATTCATAATGATAAATTGGGGGTGCTTTTTTTTAAAAACTTTTGGGAAGGGAAAGTGCTGCCATCGAAAGGGGCTGTACATTTTTCCTTTCATCAATTATTATACACATTTCCTAGGAATTGTAGCTATAGAAAACCTGAATTACCTATACAGATTGCCGATAACGTATATATGTAGGGTTAACCCTTCCAAATTGGCTTGGGAAGTTGTTGGTCCAGATATAAATGATAATCCAGCATATCTAGAAGAACACAGTTCAGTAGGTTGCTATAAATTCAAGATGGCGATTCCCGCCTAATCGTCGAATGTCAAAAGCTTGTGATAAATACATATTGATAATGTCCCCCCACCGCTTTTTGTGTGTTGTTTTGCTCCGTTGCCCCTAGGTAAATCTATTTGAATCTTTTCACTCATTATTATTAATTTTAGTTAGGTTCAGGCCCCAGGTTATAAATGGGTAAATTGGGCTATAGCCCAGGGCACCACTTGCATAGGGATGCTACATGGCCGCGATTGCCCCGGATCCCGGTGTTTCATATATAAATCCCGGAAAACTAACGCAACGTCTTGAATAAAAATTCAAAATTTACACTTGCCCAACCCAAATACCCAGTGGCGACACTGCACGAACCAAAAGAAATAAATAGCCGCAAACCTCGATCGTGACATATTAAATTTATAAATTCAATGGTGACATATACGGTGGGTGTTGTCTGTGGTTATAGTGAACCAAGCTCCTCAGTTTTTTTTGTTTAATATGTTGGTTTTTGTTCCAGAACATGCTTTTGTTAAATTTTATTGATACACGTTTAACATTTTATTTTTTTTGTTTTTTTATTAAAATATTCTTTTTGTGCGTTAAAAACATGTAGGTACCTAATGAGATTAATAGGTATGACATTAAAAAAATAAATATAACAATAAAAAAACTAGCAACAAAAAACAACCATTTTTTCGTGAAAGTTATGTAATTTAAATCGTGGTACCCATTAAATTTTTGAATGTGGTATATTTTACCCGGTCATACCTAATGTTCGGTCACCATCCCTCTGTGACCCGGATTTTAACGCAATCAAATGTGGCACCCCTACACTTGCAAAATGTGGTAAATTATTTTTTTTCAGCATTTGCAATCGGCCTATATCTGGGCTTGTGGATAATTTTTGTCAAAATATAGCTCAGGACATTAAAACATTATAGCCCCGGCCCTGATTACGTCACAGGATGGGCACACGTGCATCCCTACATAATAAATTTTGGACAACAAAGTTTTAATTATTTTTTCTAAATTTAAGAAAGGATTTGATATGCGCTGTTTAGAAAGCACAAAATGTATTATTTTTTAGTCTTTTTGGCAAACAAAACAAAATTGGAACTATAATTATCACAGTAAGTGGCTTCACACACCCCCCACCCCCAAAAATAAGTAAGTCAATATTCTGGCCTATTAATATTGATTTTTTATATGCTTAAACAATGTTTTTATTCTTTATTTAACGATTAAAAGATTGATAAAAAAAAGTAGGTAATGCCAATATCTTATACATTTGTGGAATGTAAAAGTCCTTTTTTTATTCTTTATATACTTAGTGACGAAAGACCTATTTCTTACGTAAAGTTAATATAGAATTAATTGACATAAATTTATTGTTATGATGTTAAACTCGTTTTAAGGTACGTTTCCTATGAAGCGTCTTACGCAGATGAGGCTGACGCAATGCACTGCCTCAATAGAAAGCAATGGAAGCATGTTCCAACCTGCATGTGGCGGCCGTCTCCAGTTGCATTTGTAAAAGCCACACCGTGTCAGACGCTATAGGAAACGTACCTTCAATAGAAAGCAATGGAAACATGTTCTAACCTGCATGCGGCGGCGTCTCCAGTTGCATGCGTAAAGGTACGTTCTTATGAAGCGTCTGACGCGGTGTGACTTTACACATGTAACTGGAGACGGCCGCCGCATATACCAGGTTAGCACATGCTTCTATTGAGGCGGTGCATTGCGTTGGCCGCACCGCGTCACCACACGCGTCAGAGGCTTCATAGGAAGCGTACAATACCTTTAGACGGTAAAATTTTTACATGTAATTTACATGCGTATTTCTACATGTCAAATTTCGGTAACAATCGTAATAAAAAGAATGAGAGCATAATGCGATACATCTTTACTTAGCTTTTTATTACTTTACAGTTATGAATTCGATAATGTACAAGGTAGTACCTACCATTGTATGGTATAATGGTAGTACATAACCGTTTACCATTGTTCGAAATGCTGCGAATCATAACATCGTTTTCGGCACGCTCTGTATATGTAATCATGACTTGTTAATTGTGTACTTAGTATATTCATGAAAGTGATTACGTTTGAAAGTCTAATTAAATTATCGAGTAATAACGCCGAACAACCAAATACAATGGGAAATTGAATGAAATTTTTGTTTACCGCTAAATTTGGCAACACTGCCTTTTTATAGATAAGCAGACGACTGACGAGTTACAAATGTACGCGTGTCATGTGTACCGTATAGGTGAAGTATCGTCAAGCCGGTAGGCAAAACTCACGATGTTGAAAATAAATAGCAAAACAGGACTAAGTAGTTTAATAATTTTCACGGTACTTTTATTAGCGTGGGTCGCCGGTTTCTCATCTCGTTTATTTGCGGTTATTAGATTTGAAAGTATCATTCATGAATTTGATCCATGGTAAGTGGCTTAAAATTTTCACCTACAAATTCTTCACCAAATTTTTCGCCGTCAGGTTTAACTATAGGGCCACCGCCTACATGGTCGAGAATGGTTTTTACCAATTCTTGAACTGGTTTGATGAAAGAGCATGGTATCCTTTGGGGAGGATCGTCGGAGGTACCGTCTATCCCGGTTTAATGATTACATCGGGCAGCATTCATTATGTTTTGCATTTATTAAATATCGATGTACACATACGTGATGTATGTGTGTTCCTAGCACCAATATTTAGGTAAGTAAGTGCAGGTGCAAATACATTTACAGTGTGGATCTCAAAATTATATTTTTAATTGGTCAAACATATTCTTCCTTCTTATTGATGGTAGGTACTATGTTTACCTGTAAGTGGTTGGATACAGATTAGTAAATTAGTTATATACGTGTACTTGATAAGCAAGGGAACCAATGATAGCATTTCACACATCTTTCCCATTATTTGCTTAATACTATCATCCTAAGCACAAAGGACATTTATCATTTTTTTTATATTTTAGGCTTACTTATCTGAATTTAATGGATCTTACAAAAATTAGCTTTGAAGGTAAAATGCCTTCGTATACGTCTTTGCGAGCGTCTCTGAATACGTTTTACATTTTGGTTAGTTTTGGTAATTATAAATCTGTAACTTGACAGTCTTTGTTAAGGTTTAATAAAACAGCCCACTTCATTTATTAAGGACCCAATAGGTCCTTTTTAGCCTTACCTATCTGTCATAACAGAAGGTCTTAGAGGCACTTGAAATGTGATGTATAAGTTCCTCTTGTTCCAAGGAAGAATCCGTTCAATTTACAATTAATGGATTAAAGGTCATCAAAGTTCAATCATTTGTTTCTTTTATGGTTTATTTTTTTTAAAAAGTGAAAATTCAAAATTTTATCTTGTTAGCCCACTTCGATTTATTGTTATCGTTTACGATTTGCAAAACATGTGCTGCACTGTGTAATTTGAATGGGTATTTTTTCTTGTATTTTTTATTCAATTTTTTTCTTAGCAACCATAATACATACATAGATGAATGGAACCAATGGCTTTTTCTAGGTTTCTGAGTATGATCTTTTGGATTTTGTAAACATTTTTTTCTTACCACAAGACTTAAAGTCCTAAATAAAATTGCAAAAAAATCTGATCTCGACGAATTTGGTGTCTGGGGATTTTTAACTAGAAAGTATCGAATCCAAAATTACTTTTTGAAAATTTGTAAAACAACATTTCAACTTTCAATTAGTTACCACGCAATTCAAATGATATTCCAGCTGTGATCTAAGCTCAGTGTTTCATTTTTTACAGAGTGTAATAAATTCGTGGACAGGCTTGTTGTGAGTGATTATCCCTTGGACTGCATGTTTCAACTTCACTGTAGAGCATACTTGAAATATCTTTCACTAGGTGGCACCCAGCATCGGTATGCCATACTGGGGCAACTACTGGGCAACAAAAACTAGGCGGCACGACGATTCATTTAAGATTGCACAGAAATTGGTTTTCAATTGTCGTCAATTATAATCTGAAATTAAATAAAACAAATCCCAATTTGTTTGATTTTCAAACAATGACACCTATTTATGATTGTTGTATTTCCACATTGGTCACAATCACATTTTTATAGCAAAGCAATAAACTATAATCCACTGACATTGGCAGTGTTTTGCCAAGGGCAACAGTTACATATCATTATTGTTCGATATTATGCCAAGGTTTTTTTATTATTATGAAAAGATACAAATTATGTGTTTTTCCAAAATTCCATTGATATTTGTCATAGTTTAGGCATTGTTTTTTGCATTCTACTTAGTTAGATTTCAATAATCCATATGCTACTGACATCTAAAGTAAATAAAGAGGCTCATGTCAAGAACGTTTAAAGTGTGCTGTGGTGTGGAATGGGTAATTCTGTTTGAGACCATACCAGATTGCAATAAGTCATGGCCATATGTGATTGCGCATCATTCACACATTAAAATCACATGGTATTTTGTATCTTTATCAGGAGCAGAATATAGGCTAATTTACTAATCTAATATATCTACATAGTCCTACAACAGTACGTGGGTCGGTAAAAAATATAAATAATCTTTTGTTGCAATGTCAACTGCACATCTATAGAAATTATTTTTGACCGTCTAGGGCGTCTCATTTTTGCAGTGTAAAGAAATAACTGATTTTTTTAAAGAGAACACCTTGTATAATTTTAGTTGTTTCGATGTTATTTGTTAACCTCTACATTAAAGGTATTTACTTTTTGATTTTTTGTCAATTTAGGCCATCTTTTTAATTTTTTTCTGAATAATTCTCCATAAGCAAACCTCACTTCTATGAATCGTAGCGACCTTGTTTTTTGAAGTTAAGAAATAGATTTGAACAATAATGTTAATCCGAGTAAAGGACAACACTTAGATAATGAGAAGGTTGGATTTAGTGATACAGGGTGTTGAAAAGATAAAACTTTCAAATTTCAAAGTGTATTCTTTTTCAAATGGAACTACCACTATTTTATTTCGCTATACGATAGTCATTTTTGTGTTCTCTTCAATTTTTATAAGGGAAGTACTTACTGTGTCTAAACCTTGTAGTTTTTAGGTTATTCAATATTTTTCACAAAAGTACCTACCCGTTATTTGCCCACAAGTAAACTAGTGTAACAAATTAATTATTTACTGCAAGTGTATTCCCTATATAATAATTCCCTATATATAATAAGACTAATTAAGACGTGGATTTCAAAAAAGATGAACTAGTTTTTTTAATTGGCCTTATTTTACTGCGAAATAGGGAGTAAGTACACTTGCAGTAAATAATTAAGACACTTGTTTATTTGTGGGCAATTAATGGGTAGGTACTTCTGTGAAAAGTATTGATATTTTTTTGAAAATTATGAAATAACCTAAAAACTACGGGGTTTAAACACAGAACACCCCTTATAAAAATTGAAGGGAACACAAAGGACAATCGAATAGCGAAATAAAATAGTGGTAGTTCTATTTGAAAAAAATAGTGGACACTCTGTATCACTAAATACAGCTTTGTCATTATCTAAGTGCTGCCCTTTACTCGGATTAACATTAATATCTGACAATGACAACAGTAGTACCTATTGCCTATAAAGTATTTAAACAGTGGTGATAGAGTTGAATTTTCGTCTTTAATAAGTAACAGGTAAGTAACGTCAATTTTTTGCATTCTTTTTCTTGGTTACATTGATGTATCACAACGTATATTTTTTAAATTTTGGGCATGAACTAAAAATGAAAACATTGTTTTAAGTTTTTAAATAGTAGGTCATGGATTCATGGAGATTTTGTGTTGTTTTTTGTATCCATGATAACTAAAGTAGTCGATACCAATCAATAAAAATGGCTGACAAGTGACGTCATTTCAAAAATTTGAATAATATTAAATAATATATAATTAGGTATATAAAAAATTATAGGTTGTGTTGTAATCAGGAAAAAGAATGCAAAAAATAGACGTTAAAATATTATAATATTATAATTAAGTACCTATTGCATTTAAAAAATACCAACTTTGGTTCAAATCACAGAAAAGGTCGCCCAAAATCTTACTTGACTTCACCACTGGATTCTACGTAAAATTATCTATAACAGGCAGTTTTTACCTCTTTAGGGCATTTTTGCAATTGTACGATTCCAAGTGGTGGAGCATCCTGCCATGTCCTTTTTGAATTGTGAATTGTAGTCATATTAAAATTTAACATGCTACTTTTTAACGCTTTTTTGCAAATTTATTTGTAAAAAGGTAGCTTTTAATCTCACTTCGGTCAGCTGGTTGGGTGGCAGCAAATGAGGGCGTGTAGAAGACACTTATAGAAAGTTGAGTGTATGTGCACCTACTGGGATTCTGTAATTAACAGCTCTAGGTACGGGGCTACATGATGTGGGGTCGGCGACATCTGGGCGCCATCCCTGAGCGTGTTATACGAACATGGTGATTTTTTAGTGTTTTCCTATGTTCTTCTACAGTTTTGATTTCAAAATGATGTCGTTGGAAAGATCTTGTAAAGGCGCACAACTTCTGAGTGGCAGAATTTTGTTTTTTAGCGCATTTCCACAAAAATAAAAAAATGCACTATTGTGGCCACTTTGTCCGTCCGCTCGTTTTGCGACGCTACTAGTTCTTTATCTTAAGAGCTATTGTTCTACTTTTTTCGCTATTTGATTCGTTATGGTGTCAAGGCTTGCACCAAGGAAGGAATTTTTTCTGCGTTTATGGCTAAAAAAGTTATTGTAAAAAAACCAACAAACCGTTTTTTACATGTTCCATAATTTTACACTTTTGCCGTTTATTAACCATCCTAGAGATCATTTATAATTTTGTATTGTTGTCTGTCGTCTGTCTGTTGGTCTGTCCGTCTGTTCCTTTGCCTGTCTGTTTCTCTATCTGTCCGTGTGAACGATAATTTTGTTTAGAAATGACCGATCGCTTTTGCATCTCCGTTAGTTATGAACTGAATTGCATGAAATTCAATATGGGCATAGCCTTAGCCATATAATACGCAATGCCAAAAGTTGAGTCGAATCGATTCAAAATTCACAGTGCCCTTTTCGCATCTCGACCATTTATAAACCGAATTGCAAACTTTTTTTCTTATAAAAGTATTTGAATGAAATTTGATACATAGGCACTTGGAATAAAGGAAAATCTAACGCCAGTTTCAAAATTTGGTTTTGCGCATGCGCAGTGTCAACTTTTTTATTTATGGAAGCATTTAAATGAAATTGGATACATAGCTGCTTGGAATAAAGGAAAATCTAGCGCCAGTTTAAAAATTTTATTTTGCCCATGCGCAGTGCCAACTTTTTTTTATTTATGGAAGAATTTAAATGAAATTTGATACATAGGCGCTTTAAAGGAAAATCAAATTCCAGTTTCAAAATTTGTTTTTGCGCATGTACAGTGCCAACTTTTTTATTTATGGAAGAATTTAAATGAATTGTGATACATAGGCACTTGGAATAAAGGAAAATCTAACGCCAGTTTCAAAATTTGGTTTTGCGCATGCGCAGTGTCAACTTTTTTATTTATGGAAGCATTTAAATGAAATTGGATACATAGCTGCTTGGAATAAAGGAAAATCTAGCGCCAGTTTAAAAATTTTATTTTGCCCATGCGCAGTGCCAACTTTTTTTATCTATGGAAGCATTTAAGTGAAATTTGATACTTTGGCGCTTGGAACAAAGGAAAATCTAACATTAGTTTCAAAATTTAGGTTTGCGCATGCGCAGTTCCAACTTTCTTATTTAGAAAAGCATTGAAATGAAATTCTTCTTATAAACTGAAATTGAAATAGCATGTCAAAAATCGATTGCTCATGTGCAACGCGATCTTTCATATTTGTGGCCGGATGTTTACGATTTTAACAAAAGTTGCATCTTACAAATGGGAAATGAATGCAAGTGGAAATGCGCTTTATGTAAATCGCTTACGATTACTTTTAACTTGTTTTCGTAGGGCGAAATTAACCACCTTGTGCAAGGCGCACGTCGTCGAGGGGCAGTTGACTTCGGGCGCCCAAAAGGTATCTTCAGCTGCGAATTTTGTCCCGCGGTTTAAAGTTTTTAAATCTCGAATCGCAGTCTCTCTTACACATGTTGTCAATAGAAGCTCCGAGATATGAGAAGTGTCCCAAAATGGAGTACCATTTTGTGGAGGGCTTTTAGCGAAATCTACCAAAATGCGAATTGCGCGTGAACGGGACGTCGGAAGCGGGTATTGACAAAGGGAATGTGGTAGCCCTCGACAAAACCTTTAAACGTGAATTGCGGGTATGTCGTATATCATTGTATTAGTAATAAAAAATTCTACTCAATACAGCGTGTTTTTTATGGGCCATATAAAAAAATAAAGTTGATGATTTCTCCAAAACGAAATGTTGTATTCAACGTTTCTCAACGCTATCTTATAGAACTGAAAAAGTGGCAATGAGAAAGTGTTTTGTATTTTTTTGTCTCTTCAAATAGCATCAGAAAACAAGTATAAATTGTGCACAACTCTCGTGCAGATAAAGCGCATTTTTTTTAACCGAAATAGCTTTTGTTTTAACATCACCAATGGATATATTTCTTGCTGACGACTCAATCGCCCTTTGTGAGTACCCTCTTTTGACAATCCGTTCTTGAGGTATAAGGGAATATACCCGTTCACGATAAGAGGTTGAGGTGGAGGGCTATGGTTGGTAGAAATTAATTCCTTTCGTTGAGACCTTTCATTAGAGTACCATGAAGGATAAAACTAGTTTCTCTAATTTGACCATCGTCGTATCTTCTTTGATTTAAGAGATGCTCTAGATAGACATCCTTGGACACAGTGTATAATTAGGCATATAAAAAATGTAGGTTGTGATTACATCAATGTAATCAGGAAATAGAATGCAAAAAATTGACGTTAAAATAGATGGTGTTGCATTTAAAAAATACTAACTTTGGATCAAATCTTAGAAATGGCGCTTCAAAAATGTTTGTTGACTACATCACTACATTTTACGTAAGTAAAATAGTTAGACAGTCACTATTCACAAGCATTCCATTTCCATTTTTATTGGGAAAAGAGGCGGTTGCATAGGCGTAACAGTTTTTGTTACAACAACAAAACAGTAAGGTTAAAAATAGATAGAAAGAATAGATAGATAGATATAATTAAGTGTTTGAATCATTTTATAACTCAGTACGTCACGATTTAAAGTAAAATATCTTTGTATACAATTTATAATGATAACTTTTCTTACAGCGGTTTGACTGCTATCTCCACTTATTTACTTACCAAAGAACTGTGGTCGGCGGGAGCAGGACTATTTGCAGCATGTTTCATCGCTATTGTGCCTGGATATATCAGTCGTTCAGTGGCAGGTAGTTACGACAATGAAGGAATCGCAATATTTGCACTACAATTTACGTATTACTTATGGGTAAAGTCTGTAAAAACCGGATCAATATTTTGGTCATGTATGACCGCCCTGTCATACTTCTACATGGTATCTGCGTGGGGTGGATATGTGTTCATTATCAACTTGATACCTCTTCACGTCTTTGTCCTGTTGCTAATGGGACGATATTCCAACAGGCTGTTCACAAGTTATACGACTTTTTACATTTTGGGTCTCTTGTTTTCGATGCAAATACCGTTTGTCGGCTTTCAGCCGATACGGACTAGTGAGCATATGGCGGCATCGGGTAAGTGCAGCAAAATTGAGACTCGAATTATTTGGTAATTTTCAGGTGTTTTTGCATTGATCATTGCGGTGGCTGTTTTAAAGTACCTACAGAGTGTCTTGTCTAAAGCAGAATTTAAATCGTTATTCATAGTGGGTGCTTCAATTTCTGCAGGCGTCGTGTTTCTGACAGTTGTGGTACTCACCTATGCCGGATACGTTGCACCTTGGAGTGGAAGGTAAGCTTCTTATGTAATTTATTGGTTTATAATAACTTTGTGCAGATTTTACTCTTTATGGGATACGGCATATGCCAAAATTCACATACCCATCATCGCTTCGGTTTCCGAACATCAACCTACAACTTGGTTTTCGTTCTTTTTCGACTTACATGTTCTGATCACTACATTCCCGGCAGGACTGTGGTACTGCATAAAGAACATCAACGATGAGAGAGTCTTTGGTAAGATTGGTATAGTTCTAATCGTTTACCATTAGAAAAAATGATTTTAGTTGTTTTGTATGCACTTAGTGCAGTATATTTTGCCGGTGTAATGGTACGATTAATGTTGACACTTACTCCGGTCGTTTGCATGTTGAGCGGCATTGCGTTTTCCGTACTGTTTGACCTGTTCCTTCGCGAAGAAGACACGCCTCGATCAAGTGAAAGTGACGTTGATGATGAGCAGACTGTTAGCAGCAATCGAAGACTGTATGATAAGGTTTGGAATATTCTATTTTACATCATCCAAGTGGTGTTGTAGTAGCCTTGTTTGTATAGGTTGCCTTATTTTCACCCCACCTGATTTTTGCGATTGTCACAATTAACTGTATCGCCACCAAGTAAATTCACATATTTCTTATTCATAGATATGAGTATGGCCCCTGATTGTTTGGTCGTGTCATGTAAATATAAAAAATGTTCGAATTGAATTTTTAGCTTCTGGGGATCAGCTCTGGTTGGAAACTAATTTGTGACATAATTTTAATTCAAAAAATCCAGGGTGCCTACAAATTTTTAAAAAACTTTTGTTTTCATTTTTCATTTCCTCAAAAAATCCAGTTAAAAAATAAAAACACCAAAAAAATCGTAGTAGGCCTAAGACTGAATTTTTGCACATTTCCCAGTTTTTCATTCTGAACAACTTTTCTTAACACCTTGTGTACCTCATCCCCAAAGAGCATTTTACTGGCATGCAAAAAACGTTTTTTGAAAACTTCGATGGCACCCTTGATTTTCCCAAACCAAAATAATCTTACAAATTAGTTTTCAACCGATGAGGGCTGATGCACAGTAGCTCAAAATTCAACTCAACATCTGCTCATTGGTTATTCAGTGTATAGATGGCCCCGAGTGATGGCTTAAAAATGCACTGCACGAAATTGCCACAATACCATATACCAATTCATTTATACTGGCTTGACCGAAATGAATTAACTGTCCCATTTTTAGGCCGGCCGTGTTCCAAAAATGAAACACGAGCAAGTGAAGGAATCTGATGGAATTGGTGCTAACTTACGAAGCATTATAATAATAGTGATGTTATTGTTGCTCATGCTATTTGCCGTTCATTGCACGTGGGTAACAAGTAACGCGTATTCTAGTCCAAGTATTGTGTTAGCTTCATACGGAAACGACGGTTCCAGACAGATTTTAGATGATTTTCGCGAGGCCTACTATTGGTTATCTCAGAATACGGCGGACGATGCAACAGTAATGAGCTGGTAAGCGTCTCTTTTCCAAGTTTAGGAGTTTCAAATTGCATTTTTAAGGTGGGATTATGGTTATCAAATTGCGGGAATGGCTAATCGCACAACGCTAGTCGATAATAATACTTGGAACAATAGTCACATTGCGTTGGTTGGAAAGGCAATGTCGTCGAACGAAAGTGCAGCTTACGAAATTATGACTTCGTTAGGTGTAGATTACGTTCTTGTGATATTTGGTGGTGTCATCGGTTATTCAGGTGATGACATAAATAAGTTCTTGTGGATGGTTAGAATTGCGGAAGGCGAACATCCGAAAGATATACGAGTAAGTTGCTCTTTAGTGAGTGATACCAGATGTCTCATTGATCTACGTAGGAAGCCGACTACTTCACTGAACACGGAGAATTTCGGGTTGACGCAGAAGGTTCACCGACATTACTAAACTGTTTAATGTATAAATTAAGTTACTATCGTTTTGGAGAAGTCAGACTTGACTATCGCAATCCTGGAGGATATGACAGGACTAGAGGTGCCGTAATTGGCAATAAAGACATTAACTTGACTTACTTGGAAGAAGCCTATACAACAGAGCACTGGCTGGTACGAATATACAGAGTGAAGAAACCTGATGAATTTAATCGACCTAAAATACCATTCTCTAAGAGAATAGTGAAGACACAAAATTTTGTATCAAAAAAGGTAAGTGGTATAATTCTGTAACTAATAATAACACCTTCATTACAGAACACTAAACGCAGAAAGGGGACATTAAAAAATAAACCTGTAGTAATAAAAGGGAAGAAACTTGCTACAAAACAGTCATAGTGAAAAGACAGGTTGACCAATAATTATATTTAAATACTGTTTTTACAATTTGCCGTATGTATTTAAGTTGTTGTGTTTGTAATAAAATTTGTTAAACTTTAATACAAATCATTACACTATTTCAATTAGTTTTTGTCAAAGCATAATGTCGCATAAGATAATGTGATTGCAATGTTTTGGCAAAATTCCATCAACATTTATAACATACATTGGAAACACATCCAGCTCCAGTATTGATATACTGTTAGAAATAAAGATCGGATATGGTAGCTGTACTTGGTACTTTTATTTAGTTTCACCTTGGATATAAAACTCCAAGCCAAAATGAAAACTGAACTTCAAATTTGGTGATAATTTCTGTAAGAGATCAATGCTGAATTGAACTTGGTATTCCACTCCCATTACAAGATGGAGATTTTTGTGAGCCCAGATTCCGTCGATTCAGTTCAAACCTAGACAAAAGGTTGATTCCTCCTTGTAGATGATTTTTTTGTACAAAATAAGATCATCATGAACCCTCATCAAAAACAAATTAATTTGAACACTAAGATGACACTGTTTGACATTTGATTCAAATGAAACAATTGGTTCCATGCCTAACATTTTTAATTTTGGGAAGAGTGCTTTGGAAAAATAAAACGTTCTTTTCGTGGTTCTTTTATTGTGAATAAAAGTTTGACACTTTGATCCAACTGTCTGGTTGCAGTATTGGCAATGAACTAGTTGTGTTGAGAAAATTCGATTTTCATCTGAATAGAATTGAATCTTCGTTTTGCAAGAAAATTATAGTTCAGAATACATAAGAATAATAGTACATTATATATCAAGGTAGAGAAGTCCACTATTATTGCCTGAGCACCAAGATTACATCTCGAGGCGCTTGCGCCGAGGGGTGTAAGGTGCGAGGGCAATAATAGACTTCTCTACCGTGGTATATATACTATTTTTTTCACTACTAGCACTTGAAATCCTCTAAATTAACATATTATATTGATAATAGAGTTAACGGTTGGACAGAATTGTTTGTTTCTTAATTTAACATGTCAATCAAGTACGTGGAAGTACAAGTCAAACAGGCCGTATTTTGTTCTGTCATTGAGATTTTTCAAAGAGTAATTTCGTTCGAATTTTTTCAAATGTGATAATTTTAGGTATGTAATTTCTCTGGAAATTGCGAATGGTGGCAATTATTCGTTTTAGAGAACTTGTCTAAACGTTCATTGAGCGAAATTTCGGGTTGTGTTTTCTAAAAGTGACAACGTGACAGTTCTCATTATTGACTACTAGTTAATAATAAAAAATTATTAACCACTTTGAACAAATGCCGAGAAAGCCTACTTTACAAGTGGAAAAAAGATTAATAATCATGTCATCAGACGCTAGTAGTGAAAAAAAAATATTTTCTAGCACACACGTAAAGTGAAACTACTTGAAATAAGTCAACCTTTTGTTCATAAGAAAAGAACAATTTGTTTTTCCAAAGCACTCTCCGCAGAAAATGAAAATTGTAATTTTAGGAAAAATGTGATGCTGAACCACCTTGTGTGATCGTTGTAAAGAGAAAAAAAGACCTAGTCTCAAAATGTCAAAATCATCATCTTAAACGTTATTAAAAACGGAATGCCGTATTCGAAATCTGCATTAAAAAGTGTTCGACTATGAAAAAATTTAAAACCAAAATCAGAAATTTTCGTTTTTTGCAATATTTTCAAAACTATTGAAGGTATTTTAAATTTCTTTTCAGATTATTATATTCAACACGAAAATTCGCAACTTTGCCCTCATTTAACCAAATTCCTATCTCTAAGATAAGCGAGATCCCCATAGTGGCACTCCAGAGAGAGATATCGTTATACTAAAGGATATCCATCTCTTCAACTCGCACAGGTAGATTGTAAATTTCTACCGGCATCAAAAGTATACCCAAATTTGGGGGTTAGGACGCTTTTTTATTTTATTCTGAGTAGCACAGAGTTTTGTTTGCTGTGTATAGAGACAATTAGAACAGAGTTCATCTTGTTAAATTATTAATATTTTGTGTAGTGCCTGTTTTTGAAAATGGTGCATCATTGTGTGGCTGTTAAGTGCAGTTTCGCCTTCTAATCGAACAAGGAGGTGTTTTAAAAAATAACCTACAATCTGAAACTTTTATTAACAAACGCGGCAATTCACAATTTTTCAGCAAAGATTCACATCTTTAAGCCAACGCATCCAGTAACAGAAGAGTTTCTTGCTGAAGATTCCCATGAAATTCAGATCATACGGAAAATAGTGGATGTCTTCTTGAAATGCAGAATGCACCACCATTCCAAATTAAAAAATTTAGAATTTCATGGAAAATCTGCAACAGTTCGGCAAAAAATGAATAAATTAATTTTATTTAATAATTGTTAAATGTATAAACTATAGGTATTATGTATGTGTGTATTTAAAATAAAAGTGCATTTTAAAAAATTCATCTTTTTTGTAAATTATAAATCATACACCTACAAAGTAGGACAATTTCAACTAAAATACTGATAAAAGAGAAAATTTTAGACATTATAAACCCATACTTTTATATGCATCAAAAAAACAACTTTAAACTTAATTTTAAATGGTCTAAATGTTTGCGAACATACAAAAGTATTCAATAGAATAGTTTATTTATGAATTATCAATTTAAAATACAAAAAGATTTTACAATTAAGCATATTCACTCAGGATAGAGATAAATATCGCTTAAAGTAATAAGATAAAAAGAGACAGATACTTTACTACTGCGGGTTGCCTACAAATTTATTTGCCTCATTTATTTGTTATAGCGCAACCGTTCCAGTTACGTTAGTATACAGTTCAATGATGTACATACAGTGAATTTTTTTAAAATGCGAACATTGGAGTTTACATGCAATGTAATTTCCCTATGTTCGATTTTAAAAAAAAACACATCAATCTATTGAGTAGTTCAAATGAGTAGTAGATACAATTGACAGCTGTCACATTTTTAAAAATACCGCCGTCCAATTTAATTACGAAATCGGTTAGGTTATTACTTAGAATGTCAAGGAGGACACTTCGAACATTTATTGTAATTGTTTGCGTTATTTATTTTCTTAATTTATGTATTGAATTATTGAATAAATCAAATTAGTAGAATACCGGTGCACATGACCTACAAATAATTGAAGGTTGGTTCACAATTCATAGTCACACAAGTTGCACGATTTGGGAATGTGAACCGCGCACACCTCAGAGATTGATGTGTTTTTTTTTAATCGAACATAGGGAAATTACATTGCATGCAAACTCCTATGTTCGCATTTAAAAAAACTCTCTGTATATTTGTGGTAATGGGCTACTTTGCAGTGTATGCAACACACCTTACACTAATTTCGGGTTTTCCCTGTTTTTTCTGTATGCTTTTTCAAAAATATTAGTCAATTTCAAAGCTTTCGCCTCAGGATCGCACGGCATTACCCAAGCGTGATGGATAAGATCATTTTACTCCTGCGCAAAAACATGCAGTACATACCGAGCGATAAAAAGTATCAACATGCGAATTTTTAGTCATGTCGGATATACAGGGTGTCCCTAAAAGGTCTGTACAACGCGCTACCAGGGGTTCTTGGTATCAAAATAGGACGATTTAACCCAACTTACCTCTATCCAAAAGTGCTTCGGTAAGGCGCTATCTACCACCAAAGATTTAAAAAAAAAATCGTTATTTTTATTTTATCGGAAAATGGTTTTGCTGATTAAAATGAAATTCGGGATGTGAATGTCTAATGTAAAAAGGGTCTTTGTGATATCATCGTTTTGATTGTAGTTGCTATGTAGGTGGTAAAATACTGACCATCCACATCTAAAGAGATCTAAAACTTTTTAACTACTATTTTGACAGTTCTGAATTTTTAGACACTGATAGACAGTTTATTTGCAAGCATTTTTTGTCTCTTGATGAATATCGCTATCTGTGATGGTTTACGAAAAAAAAAATAATTTAGGCATGATGAATGGCATGCACCATACATGCGATTGTTCCTAAAAAAATCAGAAGATGGCTGTGAAACAGAGTGGCGTAACGTTTGTTTGTTGTTTCTTCAACTTTAACAATTTACATTTTGCTTGAAGACTTAAAATTTCATTGTTAAAATTGTAATATGGCCTTTCAATACAGTAACGCAGAGTTAACTGATATGCTATTAGTGTTTGGATACTGTCGTGGAAATGGTCGCAAAAAAAAACGTAAATTGTTAAAGTTTAAGAAACAACAAACAAACGTTACGACACTCTAAGGTTTCACAGCCATCTTCTGATTTTTTGAGGAACAATCGCATGTATGGTGCATGCCATTCATCATGCCTAAATTTTTTTTTTTCGTAAACCATCACAGATAGCGATATTCATCAAGAGACAAAAAATGCTTGCAAGTAAACTGTCTATCAGTGTCTAAAAATTCAGAACCGTCAAAATAGTAGTTAAAAAGTTTTAGACCTCTTCAGATGTGGATGGTCAGTATTTTACCACCTACATAGCAACTACAATCAAAACGATGATATCACAAAGACCCTTTTTACATTAGACATTCACATCCCGAATTTCATTTTAATCGGCAAAACCATTTTCCGATAAAATAAAAATAACGATTTTTTTTTTAAATCTTTGGCGGTAGATAGCGCCTTACCGAAGCATTTTTGGTTAGAGGTAAGTTGGGTTAAATCGTCCTATTTTAATACCAAGAACCCCTGGTAGCGCGTTGTACAGACCTTTTAGGGACACCCTGTATATAGATATACGAGTCGAGTCGATTTTAGGTTGGCAGCGACCGACTGTGTATGAATCTGCTGAACTCAACCAAAGTTTGTTTTGATTTTGTGGTTATTTTGTGGAAATATAAGGTTAAGTTGTTGTTTTCCCATAAATTAATCCAAAAAAGTTTAAAACACAAAGGTTTGTTGTAAATTTGAATTCATATTCCGAATAATTTCTGTGTTTGATTTTGATACTATGTGATGGAAAGTTCATACATCTAGAGACGTACGACGTTTTAATGTGCCCAGCACACGACTGGAGAATACCGAATTTGAGTTGTGATTTGTTTAGTGATTATTTTGCATATTAAGGAAAATATCACTAAAAATGTGAAACAACTTCCACACTAGCCATCGGAGCAGACTTGCCCATTGCAATGGTGCTTTATCATGCAACATTGCAATGAGTATGTATATTTATTGTATCATGGCAATGAGCAAGTTTGCGTTCACTTTAGAGCAACTTGATACAGCTACTGAGATGTATGCAAATTGATGGTACCTATATCTCAGTTGCAAATTCAAGTTACTTTGATGTGAACTCCTCTTCATTTGCATTAATAGATAGGTCCCATCAAAGAAAACGTCACCACCTATAGATGATTAAGAAATACTTATTGGCATAGATTGTGTCAATAGTAGCGCTATGTGAAAGGTATACATAAATGTACATCAATAAATCATTGGTGCTGTGTTGACTGAGCAAGTAGGATTTTTTATGGTTAAATCAAAAACTGGCCATTTTAAGTTGGTGTTATTTAAATATCACTTTTATTAATCAATTTTTTAGTGTAACGAGTTGTGGGAAGAGGAGGATGGTTGTACTTACTTATATGCTCGCTTATATGTGTTTGAAGTATATTGTATATCAATATACTTAGTTTTTGATTTCTTTTATAGTGGTACCTATGGGCGACAATGATAAGATGGTTACTTCAGATGATGATGAACTTTCTTCTAGTGATGGAGAAGACAAGGTAAGCTGCAATGTTTATTTATTTTCAAAATATAAGAATCTACTGGTCTTGAATCAGAGTGCGTGGTTTAAACATGACAACACTTTTAGTATATTTATAAATATTTATAAATACACAGAATGTTATTAAAATTAATGTCATGCAGATATTTAATATTTTGTCAAAAAATGCAAATATATGCATGGTCTAAAGGGCGTCGTTTCCATTATACAGAGTGGCAAAGTTTCGATTTTTTTTCGATTTTTTTTCTCTTATTTTGAATTTTTTCTCTTATGTTCTGTGATAATTGTTTCAAATTTGATACATAATAATAATATCCACAATAAATAACCTGCCCCAGCCTACTAATTTTTTTTCTCATAGGTATTTATTATTTCGCTATTTTGCTCACAGATAATTGTCATCGATGCAGATAAATCCAAAACAGTGACAGATACGAGAATAGTGCAAGAGACCTGAAAGCTAAACAAAGGAATAGAGAGTTCAAATGTCATGCTTGGTGTTCCAAAAAAAGTTCTGAAAGATAAAATATTTTGATACTTCTTCTAAATTCTTTATTCTAAAAAATAGTCTCGAAAATAATTAATGTATCACCTAGTTTGCCACCCTGTATAATGTAAACAACGCTCTTTAGACCATGCATATATTTGCATTTTTTTCTTATTTTGACGAATACTATCACCCCCTGAAATATCTGCATGACATTAACTTCTTTATTTTGTGGGCATTATGTACCTACAGAGATTCTATCTTTAATCACATACCTACTATCAATTTTTGTATCATCTTAAATGAGCTTTTCAATTTTAGGAGCTTGAGGATAGAGCAACTGCACTGGAAGGGGAGCTGGCCAATAACAAATATCTTTACGAAGTGCATCTAGAGGTTGTCGAAATTTATCGTAAACTAGGCGATATTAAGTCGATGAGAGAGGCGTATAATCGATTTTCGGAATACTTTCCTCTCACGTCAACAATATGGTTGGCCTGGATAAAAGATGAAGTTAAACTGGCGACATCAAGTTCTGAAAAGAAACATGTACTAACACTATTTGAAAGAGCTGTTAAGGATTATTTATGTAAGTATCTGTGTAAATAGTTTAACCAATGAGATAGTGTTGCTGTATACAGCTCTCACTTTGTTTAGGCCGTACATTACTGCAACTTGTTTCCTTGGAAGCAACTATAATATTACCCACTGTCTCTTTCAATCTACTTATAGCAAACTGAATTCAAAATTGCAATTGCATGTAAGTTTCACTCTGGTTTAATTCTCAGTTTTTAGCAGTTAAGGTGTACGCAACCGTGTAAAAGATAGTAGCACCATTGAATTTATAACTATCAGAAGCGCAGATCCCATATAACAGTTTGTGACCATGTGCCAACTGGCCGCCGCTAGGGGCAGTTCGATCGTTTGAAAGTCCGTGGGCGATCGAAAGTGGAGCGTTACATTGACATTAGATGGCAGCATTACAAACCATTTATTTTGACCATTCGAATATTTTCCTTTTTAATCGTTAGATGTCAGGAACTCGGGATGTTTTTTGTGTTATCATTGGAATGGTTTTATAAATAGGATTGGAATGTTCTAAAAATAGATCCCTTAAGAAGCATTGCGTAAATTTGTAATGTAAATAATAATACATTTAGACGAACGAAGCTTGCAGTCCTTGTCCTTGAAGGAATGCAATTTCATACATTCTATTCACAGGCAGTACAATAGGCAGGTTCCACATTTTTACTGAAAGCGGGAGATTTTGTTATTAAAAAACGATCAAAAAAAATTTGAAGGCAAAATATTGTCCGTTGCAAGCATTTGAATTTTGAAAACCAACGGTCAGCGAGAAGAGAAAAAACGTACCAACACATTTGCCGCCGCGTTGGCAGAATACGAATTCACGTGAACTGGAACCGATGTGTTAATTTTATTTGCTGTGTGCACAATGCTGCCAGGGTATAAAAAAAGTTGGCGAAATTTACCCAAATTTAAATGAACCTCAGAACAGTCCAGTAGTGGAATTGTTGGCAGTTGGCAGCTACATCATTTCCACATTCACATTTGATAACTAAATTTCGCGAATCAGCTTTTTTTATAACCATGCAGCATTGTGCACAAATAAATCGGTCCCAGTTTACGTGAATTCGTATACCTACTAGAGCTGAGCGATAAATGAAATTGTTATCGATTTATCGATAAGTCTGTTCAGTCTGATAATTATCGATTAATCGTTAATTGATAACTATCGATAATTATCGATAACTTTAAACACTTATCGATAACTTTCGATAATAATCGACAATTATCGATAAATCGTAACGCTAATTTTCGATAATGATCGATAACGTTTGATAATTATCGATAACTTTTTATAATTATCGATAACTTTGAAAAATAATTAATAATGATTGTTAGCTGCTGATAATAATCGATTATTATTGCCACGAAAATTGTCTATCTCTGATATTTATCGATTAATAGATAAGTAGCGGAAATTATCAAGAGAAAACTATCGATACTTTTTCATAAATCTCATCGATATATATTCTCAATGCTCAATCGATATATTACATCATCCATGCGTACACTCGCTAACACTTTTGTTTTTTTGGTATTGGTATTGCGAGAGATAATTTAAATAAAACAGGATCTTTTGATGCTCAAGTTTTCTGAAATCAAAGGTGATCAAGTGGACGATAATCCTCAAAAATGAGTACAGCAGTAGGTTGTGAATTGTGATCATATGGCAACTCAACAATGCTCTTACATCGCTTTTGTTGGAAGTAAACTGGTATACCTAAACATTGAAAAGTTTATGTCGTTAAAAATTCTCTCGATAATTATCTATCTTAATAGTTTAGTTGTGAGATTAATCGATAGATTATCGGTAATTATAGGTTTATCGACCAATCCTTTAACATTTTCGATAAATTACACCGGTCTACAGCATTTTTGCGCATGGGACATATATACCTTATTTTTATTGCTTCTATAGCCACAAATAAGAATTAGAACAAAAAATGGTTATGTATTTGTTTTTGTGTGAAAAAAATGCAAAAAACCAAAAAATAAAAATACCTATAGAATCCTACTTACATAGGCATGATTTATTAAATGGTAACGTTTCTACATTTATAATTTGTTTATCTTAGAGTCTAAATGTTTAAAAATGGAACAGTTTTGCTGTTTTTGTCATGTTCAACTGAATCTGATCTTCCATCATGCTTCCAACTTCCTGGCCTTGGGAAGGTGCCTAAGTTCCATTGTCTCGAGAAAGTGTTGTCCTTATTCCGAATAAGCTCCCATATTATCCTTAAATTGATCTAAATGAGAATGTAACCTGTGCATCTTTATTCTTTAGAGACATTCTATACCCCATGATACAAAACCAAATCCTGTCAGCTCGTCATAATTTTCAGCTCTATGGTTTCCCAGGAAACACTGAACGGGAAACCATGGACTATTGCCTTAAAACTGTTCCAGGATTTTTTTTCCTCTTTGCTAAGTAACCGCGGAAAAATATCACCCTCCATTTTTCTTCCAGCTTTAATTTTCGCCCCTGAAAGCTTTCAATCAAATCGCTGTAACTTTTGTAAAAGCAAATATTTTCGATGTCTTAATCGCACTTTTTATTTATTTTTGCTTATTATAGTCAGAATATATATTGTGTAAATCCCATGCGCAAAAAATTCTTTTTTTGTTGACCGGTCGACCATTTTTTTAAAATTTATCGATTGACTATCTATTAATCGATAATTATCGATAAGTTATCGATTAACCATTGAGAACAAATTTCAAACGTCAGAATTTAAAAGAAAAGAGGTTAACGACCTTTTTATTTTGTATCAAATTGCCAGGTGTGACGTGTGATCCTAGATCAGGGGTCGGCAACCTGCGGCTCTTTTGATACCTATAAAGTTGCGGCTCTCCGTATTTATCTAAAGAAATTAGTTCATTTGTTCGAAATTCGCCTTTTTAATTAATCTTATTTTGTATCAAAAGTATACTTGCAGCAAATAATTATCTAATTTTTGACACTTGTTTACTTTCTGGTATTCTTTTGTTTTTTTATTATAGCCAGCCTACTCCGATGTATAAACACGTAATTAATTAATGAGTAGGTACTTTTGTGAAAAATATTGAATAACCTAAACACTGCGGAGTTTAAGCACAGGACACCCCTTATAAACATTTAAGGGAAGACAAAAGCGAATAGCGAAATAAAATAGTGGTAGTTCCATTTGAAAAAGAATAGTTATAGCACTTTGAACAAACGGCATTGAAACAACCAAATATTCAGGATGTTCTATTTAAAAAGATCAGTTATTAATTGACATCGTAAAAATGGAACACCCTGTACATTCAAAAATAATTTCTGTAGATCCGCAACCACCAATATTTTTACCAGGTATCTATCAGCTATGTAGGAAAAACCGACGGACTGTTGCAGGACCCTGTATATAGCCAAAAACTATAATATTGAATCAAAAATTATTTGTGGCTCTTTAAGAATTGGGAAATTTTGTAAATTGTAATTTTTAGCTCTTCCGTTTCAATAGGTTGCCGACCCCTGTCCTAGGTAGTTTAACCGGTGGCAACGGTTTAACCGACACACACAAAAATTAAGAATAGATAGGTAGGTACATTTAATTTCTGTTACAGTGATCAAGGATGCCTGCGTATTTTTTGCTTTCCTGTTCAAATGTAATTCAATCTTCCTTAAGGAATGTTAAGTAGGTCACGATTCATGAAAGGAAGAATGTTTATCTTACGTCATTCAACATCCTGTGTGCCACATAAATGCCTTATAAGTACGTTTCTTGGGTATCTAGAATTCTGTATACAACAATTACAAATCGAGATAGTGGGTTCATTACAGATTCCTGTATAATAATTAACAAAGGTAAAAAACTGACATTATTATTCATCTTTCTCGATGGTAGAGACATCTACGTCTTGTAATTTAAACTATTGAAAACAGTCACATATCCTGCCATTTAACCTGCGCTTCTGATAGTTATCAATTCAATGGTAGCACATTTTGCTACCTTGCAGCTTCGCTTTTCCCACCCACCAAAAAGTACTACAAATGACACATGGCATATCACTTGGTGGAATACTTCACATCCTCTTTTTTTCACCCTGAAGTATTATGTAGTAAAATTCTTGATCATAGATAAAACGACAGGAAAGAATGTTGTCGTTTTCCAAAAAAATCTTTGCGTTTTAAACCACTATTCAACCACGTAAAATCACAGATTTAAAAACTACAGATATATATAATGGTTGGTTAAAATAGTCTGCGCTTTCCTTGGATTTAAGCGTCTGGTGAGTTCAATTCAAACTAATTGTAACCCTCGATGGAACCAATATATGTATTTAAGATTCTTACCAAAACTTTATTTTACAGAAATCAATAAGCACACACGGCAGTGTTTCATCATGCAGATAAATCTGTTTTGAATAAACAAGCATATTTATTTTCAAATTGACATGGTCTTAAATAATATGTACCTACCTATCTTGTAGCCGTTTTATCATATCTGTACACTGCACTGTAATTATGCTGCACTGGCGGTCTCTGCCATAGAAACATAGCACGTTGAGAGAGATAGCGCACAAGGAGACTTCTGTAATTTCCTAACCGCTTTGCGCATGCGCTGTGCGACAGAGTAGACCAAGTCGGCGCACGTTAAACTTTGATTCACCAACGTCAATATAATATCAATGCATGAATTACTATTTATTTGTTATGGTGAAAAACTATTGCTGTCTGCTGACATTTCTCTCTTCAGGTTAAGTGTATTTTAGCGTAAAAATTGATCAATCATTCTAACGATTTGTTATTAACGATCCTGGAAATTGTTCGCTATTATAAACAAGGGTGTTCGCAAGTAAATTTTTTGGGACATTTTATCTCGTATTTGGGAATGGGAAAAGGGAGATGAAATTAATTCATTCGGCGAACGGAATTACAACAAAGAAAACTGTTTGTAAAATCAAATAGAAACCAAAGTTCATTATTAATGCCGCTAACATAAAAGGCAATTCGGTGTAACCGCTTACCTAAGAGAGTTTACTCCAAATTTAAAGTAAACAGTAATGAAATCTAATTGGCACTGAGATGAACGAAGAGGCAGACGAACTTTTCAAACTTTGTACTACCAAGTTCAGCATTGACTGCGGAAAAATAAAACTGAGCGATCTTAAAACGATATATAACAGAAAAATGGAACAACGAATGGGAAAGCCAAGGAAATAATAAATTACGCCAACTGAATGAAGAACATACTAGAAAAGATCAATACGATAATCTTACAAGAAAAGAACAAATAATTATAAGTAGACAAAATAATTTGTAGAAGTTTAAGCAGTACCTAGTTAACAAAGATAGTGAAGGCATATATATAATGTTGGTTACACTGAAGGTTAAAAACAAATTTTGGGAACAAAGGGTCAGGTAAGAGCAGGTACCTAAATTCTGAGAAAGGGTGAACAGTACAGGATGTAACTCATCTTTGGTGCAATTAAGTCCTTTGGTTAAAAGCAAGATGGAAAATTACATGGCCTGATAAACAAATTTAACTAGAAACAAGATATATGGAAATTAAGAATCGTAACTCATTTATCGCACATAGATTCTAAACCGAAGAGCTTTGATTAGCGTAATCCCGCTCCTGCAAGATAGATAACCCGCCCCTGGTTTCTGGGTTTCGAGCCTACAGTTGAACGTCGAAGACAATCGCGGAATTAGGTGTCGTACTTCAAACTTCATTCGGAGAAAAATGTTAGTAACAAACAACAAGTCAGTACATACATCAAACGAATCGGTAATTTCCACACATTAAAATAAAATGATCAAAATTTATATGAATGTTACTTCAGGGACAAGAAGTAATCAACATCAATAAACATAAATTAAGCAAGCATTACACCAAAAACGTAATCAATTACAAAAACAAAGATTGAAACACACAAAAAATATAAAATGCAGCATACAAAACACAAATACGATATAAAGAAATGCAAAAATTACTACCTGCATTGAATAATACAAAATATCAACAAAAATTTATGAAGCGACGCGTTCACAAGACAAGATGCCCAACGTAATCCCCGTTCGTGCTTTCTAGATGGCGCAGGCAGCTTTTCCCCAAGGTTGGTATATTACAGGTTGCCTCGTAACTATCGACCAATAGCAATCGAGGCGCGAATACGTCACTGGTAGCCCACGATTTAAACGAAATAATAAATGCATGCAGCCATACAGCTGGAAAATTTGATGCGTAGCTATTGTTTACAGTTCTTTGATGATGTTTGAATCGTTTAACTAGTGAAACACAAATATTCAGTTTTATATTTTAAAATTTAGTAATTATAAATCGTTATATAATACAGTCAATCTTCGTCTGATGTACCAGTGTTTACCGTGAAAGATAAACAGCTTCATCTAACAATCAATCGCGTAGTCACATTTTTCCTCCAATTCTCTTAACGTAGTTTATATCGTCTCTACACTTAGTCTTCGATTTGTGGATGCGATAGGCGGTATCAACGAGACCATATGATTCTCCTGCTCCGGTCAGGAGGACGTTCATCTTCTGCCGACCCGCTTTTCCCTAAAGCAAAATTTTCTTTCATTCTCAGTAAATATCGTGACCGACAATCAACAATGTTGCTACGTTCCATCAATAATTGAAATTGAAATTAACATTATCTAATTTAGTTATGAGTTTTATTGATTTGCCGTCACAGCAGCAGCTAGCTCTGTAGCCTTTTCCAAAGGAAATGCCCACATACCTACTGGCAGCTTTCTGTTTGTCAAAGAATTCCACGACCTTTTAATAATATTTCTAGGTTCTGCATGCACAGGTTTTACAGGAGGTTCAATATTTATAACCTTACGCGTATGTCACATAAGCGGTAATGACAAGATAACGAAATTTGAGTGGCTACCAGTGACGTCACGAGCAGACTCCCTGTACTGCGCAAACGCAAGCGCGCTAAAATTTGAATTTGTTTTAACGTGCCACTGTTTGTTTTGTTTATAATACCAGTTCCTGCTGACTTCCATATTACAAACCAAATGTCGCTGTATTTTCGGAAAGAATATGTTCTTCTTCTCGAATTAAAGCCTTCGGTCACTACTGTGAATTCCAGTTAAATACATTATAGCGCCAATTTGAAAGCAAACCTCTACTTTAGCTATCAGTCATGATCCTTGTAGTCTGGTTTTTTTGAGATTCGTTCAGCTCCGGACTCTCTCTTTACCATAGGTCAATGTTGGTCTGTATAACGTTATTGCTGTAAGTAAATGTCATTAACTCTTTCTAATTAAGTATTACAGTACTTACTGAAGCAGTTTCCTAATATCGCCTTTGGTATATTCTATAA
The DNA here is from genome assembly GCF_008802855.1 of Photinus pyralis. NCBI lineage: Eukaryota > Metazoa > Arthropoda > Insecta > Coleoptera > Lampyridae > Photinus > Photinus pyralis. Next base: position 62,412,997 of record NW_022170249.1, read on the forward strand.
CCATGCACACCAAATGTAGATAACAACAAAATTCATCTTGATAACATGGCATTTTCATATACCTACTACATATAATAGGTAAGCAGGTAAGCTAAATTATCTTCAATTATAACGTTTGCCGGTTATGTGTATATTATTTACCCCTTACACTTGACAGCTGTACACAAATTCAAATTTTAGCGCGCTTGCGTTTGCGCAGTACAGGGAGTCAGTGTGGAACTCATCTGCAAGTTTACGAGGCAACCTGTAATATACCAACCTTGGCTTTTCCCCACCTAGAAATTGCATGGTTGCCAACTCTCAAAAATGTGTGCATCGTCGTAAGTTGTATATACAGGGTGGAACCTCTCAACGGTTATCACTGTATATAGGTTCTATATAATATTTCATCTTGTAATTGTTAGACAGGCGCCAATCACTTATGCTGTCGATTCGCTTTATTTGATAATGATAATAATAAAAAAATCTAGTTAATGTGAGTGCAGTTTCATCGACCAGCAAACAAATTAACATGTAGAGGCGGTTTCAACCCAGAATTATCGTTGGCATGTTTTCTATACCGGTGGGAAGTTCTTTAGAAAACAACTGCAACCCCAAATTAACAAGTAAAAAGGATAGCAGTAAAAATTCCAGAGCATACACGTCCAAGAAAAATTGTAAATAAAGGTTGGTTGTATTTACGTATTTCGTTAAAATATTAACTGAGATCCATTGCCAAAAAGTAGTATTAATCTATATATATAATAAAAGTTGTAAATGATGGATCGTAAAGAATTCCAATAAGTGTAAAATTTGGTATTTTCAATGTATTTTGCGCTCAATAGAACCCACTGAATTTGGTGTCGTTATTTTGCTGGAAAGTGAAAAGTAAATAACCATTTGTAACAAACTGTCAGATCTCTCGCGAAAACAAGGGGATTTATTAGGAGGTGAAATTGTGGTAAAAAATAATAAGGGCTAGCCGATGGCATTGAGTAATTTTTTAATGATACAATTTTCTTGTTGCAATTTCCAGTTTTATAAATACAAAGGAAATTGTCAAAATTATTTGCAGAAAAGCTTCCGCTGCAAAAAGTCACCCAATAGAGGGGCTTTAGCGTAGGTACCGCTGCACAATGTATAATGCATAAAGACCGATAAAGACTTTACTATACACTGTGTCCGAGATAGGGAGGACCACTATGGGCCTTCTAGAAAAGGTGAGAGATACAAATTTATGATCTAAGAAGATGGCAATTAGAAATCCTTGAAAAATTTTTTGGTTTTTGAAATATTTTGAAAAAATCGGAATTTTCGTTGTTGCTATTTTTTCTGGCGTTAATATTTGACCTAGAGCAACACCAAGGACACTTCTCCACAGCAACTTTTAATGCTCTTGAAGGTGGCGTTGCTATTTTTGTATTTCAACGTTTCGTCTTTGTGGAACCATCATCAACTTCATTTTTGAATTATTGGCGTAAAAGCTTTTGGTTGCAGTCAACATAAATAAATAAACTAACACTTGCTGAAAACGGCACTCTCAAATTTCTTTTGAAATAAACCCCAGAACAAACAAACTAAATAAACGACCGTCTGTCATCTGTATAAAATCAACTTTGTCGCTACTTTTGTGAACAGCTATCACTTCAAAAGGGTAAATTTGAGCATTAATATGTCAAAAACGTTATTTGTACTAATTTTTCAAGTCTGGTTTTTAGCGCATTTCCACAAAAATAAAAATAAGTTAAAAAGTAATCGTAAACGATTTACATAAAGCGCATTTCCACTTGCATTCATTTCCCATTTATAAGATGCAACTTCTGTTAAAATCGTAAAAATCCGGCCACAAATATGAAAGATAGCGTTGCACATGGACAATCCATTTTGACGTGCTACTTCAATTTCAGTTTATGAGAAGAATTTCATTTCAATGCTTTTCTAAATAAGAAAGTTGGAACTGCGCATGCGCAAACCTAAATTTTAAAACTAATGTTAGATTTTCCTTTGTTCCAAGCGCCTAAGTATCAAATTTCACTTAAATGGTGCCATAGATAAAAAAGTTGGCACTGCGCATGCGCAAAAGAAAATTTTGAGACTGGCGCTCGATGATCCTTTATTCCAAGTGCCTATGTATCACATTTCATTTAAATTCTTCCATAAATAAAAAAGTTGGCACTGCGCATGCGCAAAACCAAATTTTGAAACTGGCGTTTGATTTTCCTTTATCCCAAGTGCCTATGTATCAAATTTCGTTTAAATTCTTCCATAAATAAAAAAGTTGGCACTGCGCATGCGCAAAACCAAATTTTGAAATTGGCGTTTGATTTTCCTTTATCCCAAGTGCCTATGTATCAAATTTCGTTTAAATTCTTCCATAAATAAAAAAGTTGGCACTGCGCATGCGCAAAACCAAATTTTGAAATTGGCGTTTGATTTTCCTTTATCCCAAGTGCCTATGTATCAAATTTCGTTTAAATTCTTCCATAAATAAAAAAGTTGGCACTGCGCATGCGCAAAACCAAATTTTGAAATTGGCGTTTGATTTTCCTTTATCCCAAGTGCCTATGTATCAAATTTCGTTTAAATTCTTCCATAAATAAAAAAGTTGGCACTGCGCATGCGCAAAACCAAATTTTGAAATTGGCGTTTGATTTTCCTTTATCCCAAGTGCCTATGTATCAAATTTCGTTTAAATTCTTCCATAAATAAAAAAGTTGGCACTGCGCATGCGCAAAACCAAATTTTGAAATTGGCGTTTGATTTTCCTTTATTCGAAGTGCCTATGTATCAAATTTCGTTTAAATTCTTCCATAAATAAAAAAGTTGGCACTGCGCATGCGCAAAACCAAATTTTGAAATTGGCGTTTGATTTTCCTTTATCCCAAGTGCCTATGTATCAAATTTCGTTAAAATTCTTCCATAAATAAAAAAGTTGGCACTGCGCATGCGCAAAACCAAATTTTGAAATTGGCGTTTATTTTCCTTTATTCCAAGTGCCTATGTATCAAATTTCATTCAAATACTTTTATAAGTAAAAAAGTTTGCAATTCGGTTTATAAATGGTCGAGATGCGAAAAGGGCACTGTGAATTTTGAATCGATTCGATTCAACTTTTGGCATTGCGTATTATATGGCTAAAGCTATGCCCATATTGAATTTCATGCAATTCAGTTCATAACTAACGGAGATGTAAAAGCGATCGAACATTTCTAAACAAAGTTATCGTTCACACGGACAGATAGATGGACAGACAGACAAAGGAACAGACGGACAGACCAGCATGCAGACGACAGATAGCAATGCAAAATTATAAACGATCTCTAAAAAAAAAAAGTGTAAAATTATGGAACATGTAAAAAACGGTTTTTTGTTTTTTTTACAATAACTTTTTTTGTAAGCGGTACAGAAAAAATTCCTTCCTTGGTACAAGACTCGGCACCTTAACGCTCGTTTTGCGACGCTACTAGTTCTTTATCTTAAGAGCTATTGTTCTACTTTTTTCGCTATTTGGTTCGTTATGGTGCCGAGTCTTGTACCAAGGAAGGAATTTTTTCTGTACCGCTTACAAAAAAAGTTATTTTTAAAAAAAACAAAAAACCGTTCTTTACATGTTCCATAATTTTACACTTTTGCCGTTTATTAACGATCCTAGAGATCGTTTATAATTTTGCATTGCTATCTGTCGCCTGCCGGTTGGTCTGTCCGTCTGTTCCTTTGTCTGTCTGTCCATATATCTGTCCGTGTGAACGATAACTTTGTTTAGAAATGTTCGATCGCTTTTACATCTCCGTTATGAACTGTATTGCATGAAATTCAATATGGGCATAGCTTTAGCCATATAATACGCAATGCCAAAAGTTGAATCGAATCGATTCAAAATTCACAGTGCCCTTTTCGCATCTCGACCATTTATAAACCGAATTGCAAACTTTTTTACTTATAAAAGTATTTGAATGAAATTTGATACATAGGCACTTGGAATAAAGGAAAATCAAACGCCAATTTTCAAAATTTGGTTTTGCGCATGCGCAGTGCCAACTTTTTTATTTATGGAAGAATTTAAATGAAATGTGATACATAGGCACTTGGAATAAAGGAAAATCTAGCGCCAGTTTCAAAATTTTATTTTGCGCATGCGCAGTGCCAACTTTTTTATCTATGGAACCATTTAAGTGAAATTTGATACTTAGGCGCTTGGAACAAAGGAAAATCTAACATTAGTTTTAAAATGTAGGTTTGCGCATGCGCAGTTCCAACTTTCTTATTTAGAAAAGCATTGAAATGAAATTCTTCTCATAAACTGAAATTGAAGTAGCACGTCAAAAATGGATTGCCCATGTGCAACGCTATCTTTCATATTTGTGGGCGGATTTTTACGATTTTAACAGAAGTTGCATCTTACAAATGGGAAATGAATGCAAGTGGAAATGCGCTTTATGTAAATCGTTTACAATTATTTTTTAACTTGTTTACACTTCCCTCGACTTACCTTTTTAGTGTTTAACTTTAGATGTATGAACCTAAAATGAATCATGTATTATACTACTAAAACTAAAATTAGGTATCTATTTTTCCTCACGAGCAATCTGTAGTGTTTAAGTCTGTGGTAAAATCATCTTACAGAGATATGCCTATTACAAAGCTCACATATTGCAATTTGCAGCGGATTAACTCTGAATTCGCGTCAAACACATCCTCCTTATTTTTAGAAAATCTGTTAAAAAATTAATCATACTTGAAAACCGCACATAGGTGTTGCAAAGATTCCTCATGTTTGTATTTCATTGTTTACAGAATACTAGAATAGCTGTACCCGTTCCATACTTGTTAATTACACTCGCCATTACGTTTTATACATCTGCAGCAAAGATAATAATAATTGGTTTTTATTGATATGTTTAGGCAATGTGCTTGAATATAATTTAATTGATATTAGCAGTCCATATACACTGTGTCCAAGATAAGGATGTCTATTACGGGGATTTCAGAAACTATAAAAGATACGACAATGGTCAAATTAAAGAGTTGATCATGCTTTAATTAAAGAAAACCAGAAAATTAGAATTACTTACGAAGATATGCCAGAACAACCGAAATTTTCCGATACAACAACAAATTAAAAAACACTTTCTCATTGCCACTTTTTGAGCTGTACAAGACACAGTTGACAGATTTTCAATAAAACGTTTTGTTTCGGAGAAATCATTATCAACTTCATTTTTTATATGCTTGTAAAAAAAGTACACACTCTATTGAGTAGCATTTTTTAGTATGAAAACAACGATGTACTGCACACCAAAAAAAACCAGGTGTCAAATTCTTGACAGAATAGCTTCCTAGCTGAAACCAAAAATTGCTAACATATGTACGCACTTGCGCATGCATTTTGTTAGCTTTTATTAAAAGGACCTACCATCTAAATTTCGTTAAAATTGTTCCATAAATAAGAAAGTTGCATTTCTGCGCATGCGCAACACGATTTTGCGCATGCATTTTGTTTGCTTTTATTAGAGGGACCTACCATCCAATTTTCGTTAAAATTGCTCCATAAATAAGAAAGTTGGATGTTGCACATGCGCAACTCGATTTTTTGCGCATGAATTTTGTTTGCTTTTATTAAAGGGACTTACCATAGAAATTTCGTTTAAATTGCTTCAGAAACAAGATCGTTGCGTTTTGCACATATGCAACACAATTTTTTGACTTTGACAATTTTTTTCTCCGTTTTTTGATAATATAACCCGGCCCAATTTTTTGTAGGTTGTACACAGGAAAATAAGGTCTTCCAAATAATAGAATAAAAATTTTACGTTGCTATTTGAAAAAAAAAGTTCGATGCCGTTACGGCGCTCCAAAACTTTTTTTCAAAAATCCGGCCCGTTATTTTTCTGTTCGGTATGCCTAAAACATATATACAAAATTTCAACAAAATCCGTCGAGCCGTTTTCTCAGAAAATTGCCAACAAACGTACGTACGTACGTACATACAGACGGAAAAAAATTGTATTCTTTAAAAGTTGCTTAAAATGGTCTAAATCGTCGACATTTGATGAAATTTTGAAATGTTCAAAAAACGGCTACCGCAATAGCTACCTAGCACATGCTAGGAAGCTAAAAACAAAAATTGGAAATTGCTGTTTCAACAGGATGGTGCACCCGCGCAAAACGCCCTAATCATGCCAGAATACCTATTAGACAAATTTCCTAAAAAATGGAAAATACAAATTGACAAATTTCGGTTTTTCTGGCATACCGCATACTCTGAGAAGTAATCGGAATTTTTTGGTTTTGTTTAAAGCATCTTAAAACTGTTTATTTGCGCAACTTTTCCCTAATTTCACCATCGTCGTATCTTCCATGGTTTCAGAAATCCCCATAATAGACATCCTTGGAGACAGTGTATAATTAGGCATATAAAAGACATCCCTGTCTTTAGATCTTTATTGTACTAATAATCCTAATACAAGTTTTGTTTTATTCTAGCTGTTGATGTTTGGCTAGAGTACATTCAATACACTTTGGGAAACTGCGAATTAGAGGAAACATACAAAGTATTGGAAAAAGGATTGAGCACTGCAGGCTTACATGCAAACCAGGGGTCATTGCTATGGGATTTGTTAAGAGAATTAGAACTAACTCAGTTGGGGCTCCACGAAGAGCTAAGCGATAAGTGGAAACAACAAGTAGTAAAGGTCGTTGATGCTTTTAAACGTCAATTATCCGTGCCTCTTATGCACATGGAGAGCTGTTATGCAGAATGGAATGAGTGGGTGCAAAGGCTACCTTCGGATTATACGCTAGATTTAAAACCGGTAGAGTGGGGATATCAACAGGCTTTGAAGACTTTAAAAACTTATCAACCATTTGAAGATCAGCTTTTAACTGAACAAGACGATGAGGCTTTGTATGGAACATATAAGGACTACATAAAGGTAACAAAAAATCCGGTCACAATTGTTTGCTTGTACGAACGAGCCGTGGCTCAACTCAGCTTGCATACGTCATTATGGAATGACTACTGCTTATACGCAATGAGTCTTGGTGATTTGTCAGATGAGGTGAGCAAAAAGGCTGTACGGAATTGTCCATGGAGTGAGGAGTTGTGGATCACACGCATGCGCATTTTAGAACATAATAAATGCGATGAGCAACCTGTTACACAATGTTTAGAACAGGGATTGGTATCGATAGCGCCATCTCCCGGTTTAAATCTGTGGCTGGCTTACATAGAATTCATTCGGCGTTCTTCAACAGCCCCAGAACATTTACATAAAATCATAACGCAGGGCGCAGAGCACTTGGGAGAAACCGGAGATCCGACGTTTAAGTTGTTACGTCTACAGGCTAAGCTACATGCAAGGGCGGATAACATGACCGAGGCGCGACATATTTGGTCAAGCATCCTTCAATACCCCAGCAATAAGGAGTTGGCTAACGTGTGGCTAGAATATATCGCCTTAGAGAAGCAATACGGGAACGCTCAGCAGTTACGAAGCTTGTATCAGCGGGCCATAGCGAAGTGTACAGATTGGCCTCAGTTTATCGCCGAGGATTGGCAGATGTACGAGCGAGAGTGCGGCACACTACAAGATATGTTAAAGTGTGAAGATAAATGTAAACATATTAACAAAACAATCGTTCAACAAAGTGTTAGCGAAGAGAAGCCTGTGGAGTCTAAAAAACGATCACGACCTCAAGATGGCAATGATCCCAAAATAAAACGGTTAAAGATTTCTGACGAACTCGAAATTAAACCATTTAAAAAAAACGTTACGGTTGCTGATATAAATACAGACACATCTGTGTTCGTTAGCAACATGCGGAGTAGCGTTACCGACGAAGATCTTAAAAAAATGTTTCCATCAGCGAAGAACATCAGCATACCCACGGATAGGAAAGGTGGATCCCGCTGTTTCGCTTACGTTGAGTTCGAAACGGAAACTGAAGTTACAGATGCTTTAGATAGAGATCGTGAGCTCCTACAAGGAAGACCGTTGTTTATATCTAAGTGTGTGCGAGAACAGTCACAACGTAGGACTGCCTTCAAATATTCCACACAGGGTGAAAATAACAAACTGTTTGTTCGCGGTCTTCCGAAAAAATTAACTCAAGAAGATGTCGAAAATATCTTCAAACCGTACGAATGTACGGCAGTAAGGCTTGTGTCTCTAAAAAGTGGACAATCTAAAGGTTTGGCGTACATCGATTTTAAGGACAAAGCTGCGGCCGAGGAGGCCTTAAAAGCGACTGATCAAATGGATATAGATGGGTTTGTAATTACTGTCGCGATAAGTGCGCCACCACAAAAGAGGCAATACGACGAGTCCGACTTGTTGATTCCCACTCGTCATGCGCGAAGCCGGATACAACTACCCCTTGTTCCACGTTCTGTGCAAACGAAACAAACTGACAGCGTTGCTCAGGGGACTTCGAAAAGTAATGAAGATTTCAGGAAGATGCTTTTGAATAAAAATTAATTCTTTTATGATTTTAAGGGCGTGTCCTAACATTTATTTAATGTTTGTATTAGTTTTGATACGTTTGAGTTGGTAAGATAAGGTTCTCCTTTTTTCCATTTGTTCCAGCGTTAAATTAAACTGTTTTGTATGTAAAGATAGTATATAATAAAGTTGTTTTAAGGCAAGGATTACGAAATTATTTGACAGTTTTGTAAACTCGAATAGTTTCTATACTATCGTGATATTACAAAACAAGTGGTAAAACCTTCGTATATTTTTCTCACATGACAGTAACACTTACCTTTGACCTGATCTACAAGTTTCAGTAATGATTTTTATACCAGTTGGTCAGCCCTTATACAGGGTGGTGACTTGCGTAACGCATCATAGGGATTTCAACGTAAAATTCATAACATGCGATTATTCGCTCCCCAAATTATTTTAGGGCAAAAATGTATTTAGGTTTTTTGTAGATAAAAATTTGTTACGTCAATCAACCATATTAGTTTTCAATTTTGTGCATAATAAAGACGGAAAATTGGAAAAATAAAACCCCCATCTTTTTCAATAATCTGTGATGCCATGGAATTTTCTAATACAAAAACTACGCCAATATCCGTCATGCCATGGAATGTCTGCTATAAAACAAATCAAATTCTATCAAAAAGTATTATATTTAGAACAGCGAATTCAACATAAAGAAAGACCAAATTACTAAAAACAATAAATGTTGTTCGAATAAGTCACCATTAACTGCAAGACAGTAACCAAGTCGATCATAAAATCCATTTCGAACTGCTGCTAATTGATAACTGGATATCTTTTTGTTTTAGAAAATTCCATGGCATCGCAGATTATTGAAAAAGATGCGAGTTTTATTTTTCCAATTTTCAGTCTTTATATAAAAAAAATTGAAACCTAATACGGTTGAGTGCCATAAAAAAATGTTGTCTACAGAAAACTTTAATACATTTTTGCTCTAAAATAATTTGGGGAGCCAATAATCGCATGTTATGAATTTTACATTGAAATCCCTATGATGCGTTACGCAAGTCACCACCCTGTATATATGATAATGTACCCCTATGGTTAGCCAACACAGCTTTACGTCTGAAACAAAAATGCGACTAAGAAAGGTTAATATTTTGGTGAACGCAAAAAATGGCAATGAGGGGGGCATGACGCATTCCCGGGTTTTTCTGATTGATTATTTTGTTTTGGAGGTGTATTTACAGGTAGGGACCATTTTATTACTTCTTGTACTAACTATTAATCATTGAATTTCATGTCACAATTTGTTATTATTTACATTTTGCATAAAATACCGATATTTAAACATTACATACTTTTGTTTATGTACTGTTATCTGAATCGTTTGCTTGTTATACTGTAGGTACAGGTGATTATGCCATTATTTTGTTTTATTACGTATTTTTGATATACTCACGTGTTAGTGAATTATCAGTATGATGTCGCCTGGATGCTAGATCTAACAATTTATCTCCGTGGAAAAAGGAACCGCATGTAGCCGAACTTGTCGCTGTATCTGTTGCCTACTTACCTCGTGGGGATTGCAGAACTTGTATCTTAGCAATACGAGAAATTAAGAGGCCCTCTAATTAAAATTTGCTCTATTTAAAATATGTTTCGCTTGAGCAATAATCGACTTTCACATATTTGCTATTGGCATTCTCACATGTACTTTTTGTGTTAAATTAATTTGTTAACTGAAGCTGGAGTAGAGCCTTAGATCATGTATGTATGATCTAAGAGTAGAACCACGCCATCTTGCTGTTTCCTATGTACATGCAATTTATCATTTAGATGCATATTTGTAATAATTATAAACGTGGAAATTATCGAATTGTTTGATGTGTGTATGTGTACGGACTTGTTTGTAAACTAACATTTTCATCTTGAAGGGACGGTCACGGGGGTGGCAAAACCTAGGGCAAAACTGTAACCAAATGAGACACTTATTACGACACTCAAATAGCAGGGCTGACCTTGACAATCAACTGTACGCTCGAAATCCCGAACGAGGGCGAGTTATCTATCTCGGGGGCGAGATTCTGATAATAAAAACTCTTCGGTTTAGAATCTTTGTGTATGAGTCACGATTCACTAAAGCCCTGCCTTAGATGTTTGATCACAATCATGCCACTTTTTGGTTTCAAATTTAAGCGGAGTCTGAATTTTGGAGGGAACAGTCATTCGGGTCAGGAGTGGTCATTTTTTAACGTTGCCGGGTTGACTTTATTTCCGTGTTCATGTTGTGTGAAGTTTCTCTTGCATTTTGTGGCCGTAGTTGATTCATTTCATACACAGCGTGTACCTAGGTATCATTTATTATTGGAAGGCATATTAGATGGCGCTGTGTTTGAAGAAAAGCGCAAAAGAAATAAATCATTTCGCTTCGCTTCAATCTTTGACATTAATAGCTAATGACAGTTCAGTTGGCAACAGAAACCGTCACTCGTTTTTTAACGGAAATGCTTGTTTTGTTAGGGGTATGAAGGTACCAGTTTTCGTTGAGGAAAGAAAAACGGTAAGTACTTACTTAACAGTGCACAAGGGTTTTGTTAATTCGAATCTAACATTTCGCGCATCTCCCGTGATAGTATTACAAGAATGTTAAGAAGCTTTATTATTCAGAAAGTTTACATTTGCGATACAAGCGATTCCGGGTGAATAAGGGTTATTTGTGTATTATATAATGGCGTTATATGGTTATCATTTCTAATGTCTCCGATGGTTGCATGGATTATGAAATCTGTGAATTTTTTTGTCAGCGGAACACTCGCTTGTGTTTAATCAAAGTCAAAGCTTCCCGCTATCCTATCCTCTTAAAACAAATATAGTTTAATATTATGAGAGGAAAAGAGAGTGAAGAAAATTTAGTTAATTTGGTTTACACCCAAAACATGGCCGCCTACAGTTTATGGGCGTCATATCATATACAGTGGCACCACGCTCAGAAAGTCCCTGACAGGGCGTGTCCGAAGACGCTAGAAATTTAAAACGTACATTCTGATGCAAAATTTAAAGACACTTTAAGGGAATTACATACCATATCAGATTGTAGATCCAAGCTATATGCGCCTTGAAAAAGAAGAGTGTGTATAAAACTGGAGACGGAAAACGTAAAATAAAGCAAATACAAGAAGCAAAGTGTAAACTAAAATAACGTGAAGCGTCAACTGTTAAAACGGAATAATTAATAATTATGGCGAGGAATGTATCGCGTCGTTTTGCAGATGTTCTATTGGCCAGCCTGAATTATTTCAAAATTAGTTCGCATATTTTCCGGGGCTTTTCTGAGCATGGTGGCACTGTACCTAAACATTAGATATATGATTGACGTGAGGTTTGTAATGTTCCTAGGGGTCTCTCAAGGCGACACTGAAAATATTGACATACCCTATACTTACCGTTGGCAACTTTGGGAAAAAAACTTGAAAAAACTCATATATATGAAAAAACCTTAGATCATGGTCTAAGGAAAAAACTACTAGCAGAGCCACCTACATTTCAAGTCAAAACGATTGCGGCACTTTTAAATTTCGGGAGCAGTTGGTTCAATGTGGAGGTCAATAAGCAAATTCATAAAAACAAAACACACAAGACATCATAAATGCAGTGGAAAACATGATAAATGAATTTAGTACAAAAACCTATTAAAATACATGGACGACCAATTCAGATAAAACAACTCGTAAAATAATAAATTGCATGTACATGGGAAACATCAAAATGGTGTGGCTCTACTCCTGGCTCCGTTAACATAAATTAATTTAACACAAAAAGTACATATGTGAGAATTCCAATGGCAAGTCCAAGTATTCATGTGAAAGTCGAATATTATCGCTCAATCAAAACATATTTTAAATAGAGGAAATGTTAATTAGTGGACCCCTTCTCATTTAGCGAGACACAAGAACTGCATCCTGCATGAATAAGAGAGCAACATATACATAAAAACTGCAGCGCGCCACGAATAAGAAAGTAAACAGATACAGCAAATCATCAGACTGTATTAGGTACTTCCTCAATCGAGCAACATCACACTGATAATCAACTCTCTCTCTCTCTCTGTTCACTGTTCACTGTTTGATAGGATAGGATCCTTTTAGTATATTCAATATTTTTTTAAAGTGTAAGCTGCAATACAAACTCCCTAATAACTATTTCTCCAGTTTGGGTAAGATTATAAACGTTTCAAAATAAGAGCATAGCATAAATCAATCACTACATTAAATGAACAGTTATGAAATATTTATATTTATTATGAGTAACAATGCTACAATAAATTAGCAATAGTAAATGTTTAAGATCATCATGGCAGAATTGAGGACGGATCATACATTCGATAATCACCAAGCAACTCCTACAATATTACACAGTAGGATGAATTGTTGTATAAGCTTTAGTTCTTTTTGTACATTTATATAAGCCACATAAAATAAAAACAATGCAAAAGATTCCATAAATTTTTAACTGGAAAAACCGGGAAGGAGACCAAAGGACTGTATACTGCAGTGACGCCTTGTCTGAAAATACAGAAGTACAAGTTAGTATCATTGTTTTACTTATATCTCAATAATATCAATCAAAATATTTGAAAATATTAAGGGCGACGGGAGAAATGCTATGGAGTCTTGTTTACATGTCTCGCTCTTGGTGCTATTCATTTGGAGACATGTCTTCGAGAAGATTCATGCAGCGACAACAAAGGGACAAACTACCAAGGGTGCTTTTAAATTATAAACATTCTCTCGGGCAGTGTCAGATCGCCCCTGACAGTTGAGGAAAAAAGTGATTAAATTTTGGGCTTAGAGGGTTAGCATTCTGAGGCGGGGCAGCACCAAATACATACTTGTGCTACTTCCTCATAAGTTTACGTGAGTTTATTTAAATTGAACCATTATAACAACAAATGACGAATTGATAAACACTCCAAATTTTATTATAATCGGCTCCACCGATTTTGAGATATCAACCTTTAAAGTGAGTGGGCTGTACTTTATATTCCTTCATACAATAATACAATACCAAAATTCTCTTTATGAGGTCTACTATCTTACCTACAACTGCAAACCCATAGCCAATATTAAAAGTACCCATTCTGTAAGAACATGTAGGTACAATAATTTCAAATAAATCGCCCGTATTTAAGTTGTAAACATGGATGTCGTCATCGGGATTGATTGGAGTTATAGCTCGGTTGTGTCGTGACTTCTGACGAGTAGTAATTACCATTGAGTTATGAGTATGGGCCGCAAACAGAAATTTTGGATGAGTCGCATCTAAAACCTTTCCTTCAATTAAAATTGGCTACATTAAATGCAGCCTTACTTTATCTACAAAAGAAGACAAACTTGACAATAATGGAACATGACTTAGCACAATGTTGAAATTCGTTATGTTTGCCAATTCTGGCATAATCGGCAATTTATATTGAAAAGTATTGGCCTTAACACATGTGACGTCTCGGTAAGTGATTACATCAGGTTGCGAAAAAGCCTTTGTAAACCGTTGTATTTTATGATATGTGACATAATCAGGATATTCTCCTCCTATATCGTTATCGCCGGCAATCCATATCTACAATCGTATAATGTTTAAGTAATAAACAAAGGGTTGTTACTCACATTCAAAACATTTTCTTGATTTTCAAAAATGTTATAAAAGCGATCAACATATAAGTTGAATTCTTTGTCATCTGCAGTTGAGCCTTCGTCCAGTAAATCGCCAAGGAATATCACAACATCAGGATCTATAAAACGGTATGCTTGCCAAAATGTTTTGGACAAGTATCTAAAGCACTGTCTCTAGAATTTGCTAAAAGTATGCCAGGCACTTACCTATCACTATCCCATATTGCTATCGAGGTTAGTTGGGGAACAACTTCATTATGCAAACCAATTAGTTGAGGGTCTGCAACTATCAGCATCCTTGTACATTTATTTCTATCATAACACTGTATGTCATGCCAATAAAACACCATGCAGTAATATGTTACAACTTCTATAATAAATACTAATAAAAATATTGCGTAGACATAATATATTGATGGATTCCGATTCCTCACTACACTAAATAAATATTTCGCACATTTCTTTAAACGTAACAGTAAAAGGGGCACCAAATGTACCATCTTGACTAACATTCAGTGCCATTATATGGCACACTTACTGTTTGTTATAATATTAAACTAACGCATTGTTCATGAGCAATTGCTTGAGCATAAATTAGTCTGAGCATAATATTTTTATTAATTATTATTAATGAGGTTATGTTGACTTCATCACTTCAAATACGGATGTTTTGCCTACCTTGATACATTTGACCAACCGTGATATACTAGATCTACCATAAAGACCAAATCGTAGTAGTAATGTGTTGGGTGCTCACTGCTCAGAGTAAAAAGAAAGATAGAGATGCTTTGACGTGCCATCATCTCGTCGTGTTTGTAAACATTGCAGGAAGCGAACTTGTCACATTTCGCGAGACGATTTTAATAATATTTGAAAGGATCTAAATGGATTTTTAAATATTTATAAGAGTTGTGAAACACAAACAATTGTAAGTTGAAATTAAACAGCTTAATAAAAAAATTTATGATAATTAGTGTCACGACGGCAACGCTGTAGCGATTTGTCAGATGACGATGTAGAATTTTAAAAAATGAGGTTGCAAAGTGTGCGACTGCCAGCTTCGTAATCTTCTACACCTCAACTCGTGTCACTTATGCAGGTGCAGTTACACCCTAATAAATCGTTCCCTGAAACTGATATATTTTCTTGACAAAAATGCTACTTGCTTCAAAAGTACCGTATATTCTACGCCGTTGTTATACTTGGACAAAAATTACTCTTTCTAAATTAATAAATCTAATTAGTTAGCAATAGTCAATAAGTTTTTATGATAGGTTCTCCTCTTAAATACCTCGGGTCGGACCCCACGTTGTTGCTAGTTCATGCGTTTTTTTAAACTTTGTTTGTTTATTACTAATAATTCATTTTTTACGTTTGGCATCTTGTCTTGAATGGCGGTCGTGAACGAGTCGCTCCATAAATGTGGTTATTTTCTGATATAATGTAGGTAGTAATCTTTATATTTCTTTATATCGTATTTATGTTTTGTATGCCACATTTTATATTTTTTGTGTGTTTGAATCTTTGTTTTTGAAATTTACTTCGTTTAATCGCAATGCATAATCACATATGTGATACCGTTAAACTATTGTTTGTAATTGTTTACGTTTTCGGTGTAATACTTGCTTAACTTATGTTTATTGATGTTGATTACTGGGTCTTGTCCCTGAAGTAACATTCATATAAGTTTTGATCATTTTATTTTAATATGTGGAAATTACGATTACCGATTCGTTTGATGTATGTACTGACTTGTTGTTTGTAACTAACCATTTTCTCCGTGAATGAAGCAGTCACGGGGGTGGTAAAAACTGTAGTCAAAATTGAGCTACGACACCTAATTCCGTGATTGTCTGCGACATTCAACTGTAGGCTCGAAAGGGGGCGAGATTATGCTAACCAAAGCTCTTCAGTTTAGAATCTATGTGCGATTAATGAGTTACGATTCGTAATTTCCACATTTCTAGCTAAATTTCCCTACAAGGCCATGTAATTTTCCCTCTTGCTTTTAACAAAAGGACTTTATTACACCAAAGATGAGTCACATCCTGTGTATTTCACCCCTTCTTAGAATCTTGGTACCTGCTTACCTGACCTATAATTCCCAAAACTTGTTTTTACCTATATGTTACCTCTTGAAGTTTACCTGCTACTTTTTGTGATGTTATAATTTTATGTTAGGCATTCACATCATTACAAACAATTAATTTTACAACACAATTTGATATTAATTTGACGGCTGGTTTTTCTATTGGTAAGTTCTTTTTTTCCTACGAGTAAAAAATAAGAGGAGAGAATATAACGGTGGTGGGAAATAGCATAACACGCGACGGAAGTCGTCAAAATATCACTTCCTTTGCGCTGGTCAGTTATGTCGACTTGAGTTATCATAAAACAGAAGAGACGATGTCAGTTTTGTTTTATTACACCACTGCCAATAATGACGCGTTTCTCCCCACTCTTCTCGCACTTTTATCGCTTCCTTTTTTTTTCATTTCCGTCAAGTCCCCTTTTAATGCAAGAATCTCTCCTTTTATTTTTTACTCGTAGTTTTTTTCCCAGCCTATTTTTATTTTTATTCGGTGAACTACCATTTTCAAAGTTTATTTTTGCAATGTAGTTTTGTTCGACTTAAACTTCCGAGCTTTCACAATCATTAATAATTGCGATCATTATTAAACAATCTTCAGGTCAAAGCGTTGTTTACAATTAACGGAAGGGGGCTCTGCCTTAGATGTTTTATCACGTGCCACTTTTCAAATTTATGCGGGATCTTGTTTAGTTTTGGAGGGAAATCATTCGGGTGGTCATTTTTAAACGTTGCCGGATTGACTTTATTTCCGTGTTGTTGTAGTGTGAAGTTAGCGTAGAACCTGGGGGTTAAGTACACTATAGTTGTATGACGTCACGGCGCAAACGCCTACGACCTCACTATGTGAGCAATAAAATTGGTAGTTATATTATTTTTTATTTTTGTAAGAACGATATTTTATGTTAGTCCTTAATAATGAAAAAGTAAAATGTCAACGCAACCCCTATTTGATAAATGTGGCAAGCTGACTGGTCAAGCATGCGCGATTCTGCACAGATGGGTGCAAGGCTCTTCAGGAATCGGGAAGGCAGTTAAGTTGGGTACGCGCTCTGGTCACGATCGTAAGGGATGCCTAGGTAGAGCGTCAGAGGAATTAGTGAGTTTGGCGTAGTTGCCCTTTAATGTAAGTGTCTCTCACGTATAGGTGGTGAGTGTATTGTGCAGGCTGTCGTGCTGGTATTGCTTCGTTGTTGGGCTATTGTAAAACCCCTGGCATATATCCTGATATATTCCTAGACTCCGGGAATCTTAATGAGCACGAGTTTATGACGTGGTCCCGAGTAGCTCTTGATGATTATACGGGAGGGACGTATCTAATGAAAGGTTTACAGTAGATTTGTCGCATTTTAACAATGAGTTCTGACTAACAATTAGCTTCCATTTAATTAGTTATTTCTCCTTGTTGTTAAAAATACCCCGTAATTACATTTTATTTTATTATTTTTATTTTTTTATTCATTTTATTTTGTTTTATCTTATTTTTTTCTATTTTACCTTTGTTATATTTTTTATTTTACTTTATTTAATTGTTTCTATTTATTCCATTTTCCATTTTTTGTTTTTAAAATTTTTTTTATTCCTTTTTATTTTTTATTTTACTTTACTTTATTTGAAAGAATCTTCTCTGGCACTTCACCGTAGTTGTGCGCAATTTTGGGTTAGTAACATTCAAAACACCCATGCAAGTCGTTAGTTTCATCCTTCCATGTGTTCAGTTTTAGAGCAAAAAAAAATGTTCTAAGTTCAACAACCAAATGAAACATTTTTGCTCCCCAGAGTATTTGGAAAACAATGTTTGTTTTGGTTTGTTCTGCAACTTGATTTTTTTAATACTTAACAATTGCCATTTCATTATAAGTTTCGTTAATCGATCATTAATTTCTTCCATTAGACGTTGACCCTAGATGTCTTCGGTGAGTATGGTGGGTAATTGAATTAGACTTTATAAATTTGGAATTATTGCGGTAAATATTACATATTTGATGACACACCATACGATATATTCCCATAAAATAGCCATGATCCTCCACAATCATATATCTACTTCTTTGCAAATTACGTACGGCAATTCACCCTATTCAGGTGTTTAAATACTATATTGTTATTTAACTAATTTAATTTATATTAACCACTCATTTGTGATTTCATAACGGCTACGAGACTGTAAACGCAAAGGAGTAAAAATTTCTCAATTGCCTTCATGTAAATTCAAAAAAACATGTTTTCAATGCTTAAAATAATGTTCTATTCTTTTTCAAAATTAAACTTTACAAAATCCATAAATTTATTTTCTTTATAATTACATAATATATCTACACATTTTATTCATCTGGTAAAGTCCCCCTTATTAAAAAATAATAATAATTCTACTCATGATATTTAATACATTATATACCTGTATATTTGCCCATATGAATTGATATAGTTATTCTATAGCTGTGACTCGCAATGATATCTTTTTTTATATATTTCAGTTTTTTTTTAAATTTTTATTTACATTTTTTAAGGTACTAAATATTTTTCCTAAAAAAACACTCATTTTAATAAAATGCTAATGCCTGATTGTTATTATCATCTTTTCAAGTGCTACATACGATATTGTTTGTACAATGTGTGGAATTTAAATATCACAGGTGTGAAAATATCACATTTAATAACCAGATTTTGTTGCTGGAACAATTTATACAATGTAATTAAGAATGAAGTAGGTAAAAACATACAACTAAAGTCCTGTATATATATACCTATATAAGTAGATTTTTGGTGTATAAAGTGATGGGTGTTCTTGTCCGTCCGTCCCTTAAGTACATAATGGATCAAGCATTAGCACTAATTATGTTCAAAGTAGGTAAGTGTAAGAGACGTATTGGCTGGAATGAAGACGAAGTGAGCCATGTGCGCGTATTGAGCTGTTTTTAATTTTTTTTGTCAAGCTGTGATGACGATTTAAAACTGACATTGCTACAGTACGGTGTCTACAATTTTCGAACGATGCGGTACATCAGACAAGTAAGTGCTTATTACGATTTAAGTATTAGAGCTACTTTTTCTGATACTACTTTTACCATTTCTAGACTAATTTGGTGATACTAAAAAGTGATAGCAAATTCGTAAAGAAATTGCACCTACTACAGTGCTGTGACTAACGGTTGTGTGGTACAAAATCGGCTGTTAAGTTGTGCCAATCTAAATGATCCTTACATATTACGAAATTTGAGACAAACAGGTATAAAGCTACCTACTTAACTTGAAATGTTTTGTATATGTAATAGCACCAAAATGTTGTAAGCTAAGAAATGTTTACAAGAAAGACCTTAAATTTTAAAAACATCGGTAGCGAGATTTTTGTGGTGTTTGGTGTATAATATGAAATATTTGCTATCTTAACAAAGTTTCAAAGTCACTCTGTTAAGGGCCGTTGCGTCTTATTACAGAGGACTGTGAGTATGCAAGTTATTCTAAAAACAACACATTCACAACTTGTGTCTACATAAAAAATAAGAAGAACCACAAATATTTCTGACCACCCTTGACGTTTATGATCCCTATGTATGCATTGGCAGGTTTTAAATTTAAATTAATCAAACAGTGTGTAATTACAATGCTTTGCAGCATAAAGTAAAAGAATTAATATCGTTTAATTCGGCTCTCGTGGGCTTTTTTAACAATGGCTAATTTAGAATGGGGATCCAAAACAGCAAGTTCCGTGTATGGAGGTTCTTTGGTACCATGGAGCATCAATGTCCACTCCTTGAAGAAGCCCGTTTGCGGTGTCAAGGAATTGAACCGCGCCTGAAATTAAAAGGTTTCATACAATTGGAGGGCCACTTTGCTGAGACTTGGTAGAACCGCAATGCAATAATTGAAATATTTACCTCTAAAATCCATGTTCCTTGTGGATATTCCGCCCATGTATGAGTAGTCATAAATGGCCATTTTGTAAAACCATCATGGGAATCGTCATCATTTGGTCGTTTGCTTAATATCATAGATCTAAAGAGTAATTTGTAGCTTGGTCTAATTACGTGCAGACTTACTTTGTACCCATAGGCGAAGTTAAGTACAATTCCAAATCTCCTCGTCTAGATGCGTTTACAGTTACCACAGCTTGAACGTGTTCAAGGTATCTTAATTCTGTTGCTTCTCCTTCACAGGCCTTCGTCTCTATTTTTAAAACCAGCGATTTTCCTGAAGAAATGGGTCTACAAGCACAATAAAATAAGATCTCGTCTTCGCGTAAGAGGATTGCACTCACTGCATTTTAGTAACGGATCCTGCTTCACAATGGTAACGTGGTGGAACTGTCTTCCATTGCTTAGCGAGAGCAACCATTGCACCCGCGTCCAGTACTCCAAAACCAAACAAGTGGTTAAACTCCAAACCTACACCGTTCATCGTCCAATGAAACCGTCCCTTAGCGTCAAAAAGGGAATTTCGTTTCGAGGTCAGTACCGCCAGATGCTGAATATCTCTCCAAGATAGTTGCGGACTACAAATATATTGACCGTAACATATGCAACTGAAACGAACTATACTCACTTTGCCTCCAATGCCAATGCAAACACTCCAGCGGCCTCCGGTGCGGCCGCAGATGTACCGGAGTGAGTTGTCGTACACTTTCCGTACAGGTCAGTTGTCGCCTACGCGAACCAATTATATAATTTAATACACAATTAATACAGATTTTTACCACTCCTGTGTTTGGATCCTTCGCACCGTTGCTGAATGTGGAAGCCAACGTCGATGAGCAGCTTTCATCGTAGTGAGCATTTTGTCCGTCGTTTATAGCGCTGTTAATACTTACAGTCCACATGCTTGCCGCATATCCATCGCAATTACAATCGTCGTCCTCCCCGCCATCACCACTTGCCCACACATATATATTCCCCAAACCATTCCGCCCCTGAAAAAATTCGTGACTTATTTTTAGAATGAAAGGGGAATAGGGCGTCAAAGAACCGCGATAAAACAATCTGCAAGTTTCAAATAAGCCTACCTCGTTTACTCCCCTAACAATTGCACGCATCGTAGCGTTTCTAGGTCCGTCCACAGTTTTTCCATCATCCGTAGGTCCCCAAGACGCGCTATAGATATCGATTAAATTAGGTTCATGTCCCATAGAGTTCGCTTCGATTAGATCCGTCATGTACGGCTGATCCAACATTCGTATACCTATCATATTAGTAACGATGCGTTTAAAAATTTACAGGAAAGTGTGCGCTACCTACCCGCAATTTTAGAATCGTATGCGACGCCAACTCCACATATTCCGTTATCTCGCGCTGCCGCGACTTCTCCTGCACAACGAGTTCCATGACTAAAAACAAGTAGAGCGTAGGAATATAACGCAATTTGTAATATACAATATAGTTTGGCTTGAATCTAAGAGACTGCTAAATTACGGTTAGGAATTAAAGCAATGAGAATTAGTTAATGATTTGAACTATGCAAAGGATGTTGTTAATATTGTTCCAACTCAATTATTTACAGACGCCCCACATGTTTCGCAAAGTGTGACATTGCACTCGTAATGGTGTAGTCCACTTTAACAGCCAAGTCAGTGATCATGATCACTAAATAACGCATTTACTTTCATTAGCCCGAAGTTATTATGTTCATGTCGACTTCAATAATCCCATACGTAAAAGACGAGCAGCACGGATTATATCAAGCGAAGTAAATAACCGAAAGTGTAAATCTAGTGAAGGAGAGAGGAACAAAATGCGAAATTCATATTGAAAAATAATATTTTGACCATTTAATTAATCTGTTCGCTTGCCTCTAATATTTATATAAATGCAACACATGCTAAACGTTAATTATATTTGTCGGGCGTTTGTATATTTTAAAACACAAACAAAACTTCGTTTCATGTGAAAGCCTTTGTAAATGATAGTCATACTCGTGAACGCGCACACCGTGTTTGAAATTGCTCGTTTATTTCGCATTTCATACGAGGATTGATTTTAATAAGGGTAGATGTAGATTATTCCTTTTTTAATTTTTTGATGGAGTCGTATAATCGAAACGACGACCCTGGAAAAACTATAAAATGGCTTGTTTTCTTTGTGCACGAGGGTATACGAATGCTACACTTTGATAATACATATAAAATATATCGTAAAATTGTAATCAAGTATATTATAGAACCAACAAAACAATTTATCAAACACAGCGCTTATTAGAAAGTTAATAACTCGATCGTGATCGTATTTTTTGTCATGGATTTCTTTGAAACTATTTCGAAAAATTCCAAGTCGGTCACGTTGAAGGATAGGACGTGTTTTGTAAGCTGTAGCAATATATAAAAAAGAGTAGGTTAGAAAGCAGAATAAAACTGCCATCAGTCACTTTGTATTTGATTTGAACTTAAATAAAAAATCCTGAACCATTGAAGTTAAGTATCCCTAATATCATTTTTGCATTTTTAGTTACCAGATAAGGGCCATTCCAAGCATTTGTGTTCAATTTCGATTGTGCATCGCCATTAATTTCTGCGTGAAAAAGTAATAGTATTTTCAAATGAAAATTAATAGTACGAACGGGCATTTCCAGTCCTGATTTTGTAAGTACCCGTGACAAAGGACAAGCCTGATCCTGTTTCAAATTCGAATAGGTCGAATGAGGAATAAAATGAAGATAAAGATTTACTTGCCTTCGCCACCCAATGCGCTAAGCATCCGTCTCGGTATTGCCCAAGAACTAGCCACACTAAACTTTACTGAAGTATTTCTAACAAAAGATGAGCCAACGACTTTTAACAAAGCTGTTTAGTGTCACGATAGCAATGAGTGGAATTAAGCCATTAATATTGAAATTAGTTCGGATTATTTGAACGAACATTAATAGTATATTAAGATACAAGTGTATAATCAAGTCTTTAAAGCACGCGCAACGAGTTTAAGGGCACGACGCATAGCGGAGTGCCTTTAACGTTGCAAGTGCTTTAAAGACCAATTATACACGTGTATCTTATAGTATTTTTTATTATACCTGCAGTATAATTTAAAAATAGGAAATACAATGAAGTCATATTGACGTTATATTCGAATACTTGTTTAATTAAGTGGGCTGGGTGTTCGAAATTTCACGATTGCCATGGAAATGTCACTTGACGTTTGCTTATAATCATCATCATCTTTGTAAATAAAACGATTTCCGTTGAAAAAGATAATACATCGTCCATTAAATCGCTTGTAAAATCTAAACAAACGTTGGTAGGTGTAAAATCCAAATCCAGTAAAGCCTGTTATAAAGGATATGAAAAGTTGTTTCCATGGATGAATAGGAAGTTACCTACGAATACAGTCTTAAATGCATCCATAATGCTGGCATATATGAAGGAAATGTCAAAGGTATTTAAATCTTCTATATTTTGGTGCATTCATTCAAAACTTTAAAGCAATGCTGCGATTAAAAAGTGGAACAGATTTGGAAGCATACCCTAAATTACGCGCGTTTGTGAAAGCTTCAACCAAAGGATAGGTACAAAAGCCAAAGAAATGTTCTGCATTTACAGAAAGCGACCTAAGAGGATTTTTTATTTCATCCAGATGACAGTTTCAAAAGTCATACTTGAAGTATCGTTACTTAGCAACTTTAAAGCACGTGTGTTTTAAAGGCCCTTTTTCGCACGCATTTGAGTGTTTAAAACGGAGATTGTGATTCAGGTATAATAAAAAATTAAATTTGAAACTAAAACTTTGAACTGTTCCTTAAATTGGTACCGTTAATTAAAACCCTAAAGGAAATCAAAGGCAACTCTCTGCGTTGATATGATAAAATCTATACAGGGTGTTTCGAAATCGCGCACACGGACTGTGAGATGGAGTTATACAACGAAAACTGAATAAAAAGTTCCTCTACCAGTTTTTGATCCGACCGGCACTGTTCGAGTTGTCGTTGTTCGAAAAATCTGAAAATGAAAATGCCGGAAAACAAAAGAAGTTCAAAACAATTTATTGTAATTATCGTACAATTCAAATTGCGAAATAATGGGCGGTAATTATTCAAATCGAGAATAATACGATATGCTGATGGTACTTGGGGCTTGTAATAATCGAGCAGGGCAAGCGGTGCGTTTATACGAGTTGCGACATCCTCAGCGGCGGCTACCAGATGCTAACGTTTTTAGAAGATTATAAGACCGAATTCTGTTCAAGGGTAATGTTGTGGTGCCCCAACGTGTTTTTAAAAATGTGTTATTAATAAATGGCGCAGCGAGAGGGGGGGGGGCGGAGATTTTTAAGACCGCGCTAGCTCGAAAAATAGCGGTCTGATGGCACTTTTTGTTCAGTTTTTGTCGTATAACACCATCCCATAGTCCGTGTGCGCGAATTTCGAAACACCCTGCACACCTCTTAAATAAGAGGGCTAATTATAGATGAAGCAACAATTGTTGATCTCCAATCAATGAATCCAATTGTCAGAAATGAATAATATATGGATAGTGACAATTAAAATTCCATGCGTTCTAAACTAACGCCTCAGTTGGTGGTTTTATGAAGTGTACTTTGCCACGGCTCCCAACAGAGGTATTTAACGTTCTACCTAAATAGTATTTTTTCAAAATGTTTGATTACAATTTTTCATTATTAATGAGATTAACAGTGAAAGAAAATGCATTGTTTATCTGCGCTGGCATGGGAAGTAGAAGTACGAAAGGTAGGTTCCAAAGTATTAAAAGCGAAGGAAAAGAAGACGAAAAAAATTAGACACGAGTTTTATACATCGAAATTGAACCACACCACAAACCTAAGAAGACTATCAACCATTTTGCGTGATTACCGGTTCAACTGTTAGGCTTAAAAGTAGGAAGGGCGACCATTGCAATGTTGACGATGGATTGATTAGTAGCACCCAGTAATCAATCTGAAATGAACTATATACTATATGCTATACGAGACAGTTCTTTATTTTCTGAGTTCAAACTGACAAATTCATAAGTCGAAATGACAGTGGCAGTTTATTTTGAAACTCTTAATTCAACCATCGAGTTTTAAAACATTTGCTTTATTCAAATGGGGACCAATTTTATATCGTTTGATTTCTTGATGCATACTTTCCGTCGCGCCGGTAGGTATTTTTAGCGCATTTTTTAGAATTTAAAAAAAATGTGCTATTGTTTGCATTTTGTCCGTCCGTCCGTCCGGACCCACTTCTGCCGTTTTGAACTACTTCTAGGGGAATAGTCCCAGAGTCCTGGATTTTTTGCCCATACCTTGACGGTGTGCCAGACGACCATTAAATTTCGCTGTCTAAAAGCCCCCCCCCCCACGAATTATTTCCTGAGATGCTGTTTTTGAAAGTAAAACGTTCATAACTTTTACATACGACAACCAATTGGTCTCAGATTTTGCATACGCATACCTTTAAAGGTGCCAAGTTAAACTTCAGAAAATGGGGAGGGGGGGTAAACACATATTCTACCCTTCATGGTATTCTAATGAAAAGTCTCATCGAAATAAATTGGTTTGTACAAACTATAAATTACCCGTGCGACTCTTTTTCGAGATCAGTGAGCGACGGGGCCTGGGGGGGGGGGGGGGGTTAAAAATTAAAGGTCCTCTTATCAAAGTGCGGGGTGGAGGGGAAGGGGGTGGAACTAGTTTTATCCTTCATGGTACTCTAATGAAAGGTCTCAACGAAAGGAATTAATTTCTACCAACCATAGATCTCCTCCCCGACCTCTTAACGTGATCGGGTATATTTCCTTATACCTCCAGAACGGATTGTCGGAAGAGGGTACTCACAAAGGGCGATTGAAACGTCTACAAGAAATATGCCCATTGGTGATGTCAAAACAAAAGCTATTTCGGTTAAAATATGCGCTTTATGTGCACCATTTATCCTTGTTTACCTTTGCATTCCACATTTCATTTTAGTAGTCTGATTTGTCAGCTTCCACTCAAAAAATAAAGAATTGTCTCGTGTAGCACCCTTCTAAATTTCATGGTAATATACCGAGCGGCTCTAAGGTAAAGGAGGGGGGGGGGGGGGGGAAAAAGCGTAACAAAAACTGTCAGTCGCTTTTTTGTAATTGATTTGAAGTTAAATATTCCTAATACCGAAGCATTCGCTAAATTCAATACGTCAATGCCGGAAAAGCGTTATAGTTCGTACAGCCCCTGTGAGTGGTTTAGTGACCGTTTGCTGTAGCACATAGCATTTTAATTTCGCGCCCAACTTGGGGCACATACATTTTAGTTTGGCGCCCAACGTGTGGTATTATGAAAACCAAAATTTAGGTCAATTTAAAGTCAAGATAGGGGAAATGTGTCTTAGGGTCAAAAAGTTTTGGTACCCAGACGTTTATACAGGAAAAAGAAAGTTGTACTGATGAATTTAGTGGATGTTACAATTTTTTTATGTGCGAAAAAGTTGGCTAGGGCTGTAGGAAAAAGTTGATGGGTGTGTTTTGATTAAAATACATGTGGTCACCAAAAATGCATCCCATTTGGTTGACAGTATTGTTTTCTAATTTTTTATTGAGGCATTTACTACTTCAACGTCCCATTTTATGACACGTAAAACATTCCGTTTTCTTTGGGTTTGTGCAATGCCTAGAAAAATGTGACAGATCGCCACAAATAAAGCACTCCACTTAGAGCCATTTTTGGTTTTAAAAATTTTTCACAATTGGGTATTTTATAATCAATATCCGTGTACATTGAGATAGGGAAAAAAACGAGACATCACTTGCTTTTCGAAGAGCGGAGATTTTTTTCGTCTGCTAACCGCAAAGGATCCCGCTGTGACACTATAATCTATTATGCCTAATGCCCGGTAAATGGAACGTCGTAAAGCAAAGTCTCGTCTCGCTTGGTTTTTTAGCGCATTTTTTAAAAAGTAAAAAAAATGTGCTGTTGTTTGCGTTTTGTCCGTCCATCCGGATCCACTTCTGCCGTTTTGAACTACTTCAAAGGGAATGGTCCTAGAGTCCTGGAATTATTTGTAGTAGGTAGGCTATACCTTGAAGGTGTGCCAGACGGCCATCAAATTTCGGTGTCTAAAAGGGGGCTCTCCCCACGAATTATTTTATGTGATGCTGTTTTTGAAAGTAAAACGTGCATAACTTTTACATACGACAATCAATTAGTCTCAGTTTTTACATTTTAGTGGTGCTAAGTGAAAGTTTAGGAAATGGGGGGGGGGGGGGGGTAAACACATATTCTACCCTTCATGGTATTCTAATGAAAGGTCTCATCGAAATAAATTGGTTTGTAACTATAACTTTCCCGTGCGAATCTTTTTCGAGATCAGTGAGCGACGGAGCCTGAGGGCGGGGGGGTAAAAATTAATTTTATCTCTCATTTCTAATTAAACAACGAAAGGAACCGTTTTCTACCAACTACTGCCCTTCTTTCTATCCTCTTATCAAACTACGGGGTGGTGGGAGAGGGGGGGGAGGTGGAACTAGTTTTATCCTTCATTGTACTCTAATGAAAGTTCTCAACGAAAGGAATTAATTTCTACCAACCATAGCCCTCCTCGACCTCTTATCGTGATCGGGTATATTCCCTTATACCTCAAGAACGGATTGGGTACTCACAAAGGGCGATTGAGACGTCTGCAAGAAATATAT
Organism: Photinus pyralis; assembly: GCF_008802855.1. Lineage (NCBI taxonomy): Eukaryota > Metazoa > Arthropoda > Insecta > Coleoptera > Lampyridae > Photinus > Photinus pyralis. The sequence goes on from NW_022170249.1 coordinate 62,440,768, forward strand.
CCATTGGTGATGTGAAAACAAAAGCTATTTCGGTTTAAAAAAATGCGCTTTATCTGAACAATATTGTGCACAATTTATACTTGTTTTTAATTATTAGATTTCTACAGCAGATTTTGGGATTATATACAATGTTGTCTTTTTTAGTTATAGGTTGAAATAAAGGAGGGGCCGCCATAATTATCTTTACAGTTACTATAGTAGTACCTATTTCATTTAGTGAACGAACTATTACACTAATTCTGGTCATATCAGCAACAGACGGCAGACCCCCCTAATTACATATGAAGTCTGCTATAAATTCCGAAGCAGTAAGACTTTTATCGTAATTAATTTGATTAACTCAGATGGTGATAATTAAATAGTAGGTAATCAATTTTAATTTTGAGAAGGCGGTTGCCCCATTTATATCTATCAAAATTTAACGAGACAAACAGTTTAATTGCTAGCTTTGGTTAAATCTGGGAAACAAGAGCAGCCACAAATCGGATTACCTGTTAAGTTAAGCAATTCAGTTGCCAATCATTTATTTGATTGAAACTTCGTTTTATAGAAACACGTGTGCTCATTTTAGGTCGTTTTTATTAGTTACTTTGTATATAGATGCAAGTAAGTATTTGAATTTATAGTAGAAATAGAAAACATAAGCACATATTATAACATTAACTGTAACTGCGACTGTTCGTGAAGTGGAAGATTGCGAAAAGGAACGTAAGATATCCTCCGTGACGGAAGTTCCGCGGAACTGTTTTGCGTTAACATTACGTTGATTCCCATCGGCAAGTTTGATTGTCAATTGTCTACTATCCTCATAGAGGTTCCCAAAAGGAACCAAGTTTAGACAACTGGACGCAGGTGGCACTGGTTTTTGAGCCCGTGTCTAGATGGGCCGATCCACAAAATTGTCCAATTCGGATTGCTAACATGGAAGGTAGAAAACAAGGAAGGAACATTCACGAAATTAAAAATCATTATAAACGATTGGCCGCTAGTACCGGCGCATGTGGGGCAGTTGCTCCGAATATAGCCGGGATTACCACACCTACGGCAGCTTGTGGTACTACTTGGCGCATGAGTTTCGGCGGGTGATATAGACGTAAATGCGCGATTGGTCAACTTCCCGCAGTCGGCTTTTGTGGCCAAAATGATGGCAATATTCGCATTTTGGTCGAACCTTTACTGCGGTTTGTGGCTTGAGGAGAAAATTTTCTTCGATGGACCATATTATTATTAATATAATTATTATAATCTCTATACAGGGTGATTCCTATAGTACCTGCCACCGTTTGGGAGCGTGTAGGTGGTGCGTAGGGGAGTATTTTGATATAGGACACTTGGGGTCGGAAATCTAAAATAAGGGTGCCAGAGCCAAATTTACCTTCTGGAATTTCGCGCCTGTAGGTAGGCAACCCAACCGGCCGGCGGTGCACACGGAGCGATCTCAGGCGGCGATGTGTGGCTGACACTTGGTCAGAATTTTGTTTAAACCCACGAAATCCCGTCTGCAACGACGCGTATCAAGTGAATAAACACTATGGCAATAGTATAATAATAGTTGGCTAGATGTAGGAAGTGCATTGAGAACAACGGTGGCCACGTTGAACACTTGTAAACGTTATTGCTTTTGACTGTCGTTTTCCCTCCTTCCCTCCCATGTCGCTTCCTCGCGCTAACTCGCTCTGCATCGCTCCGCGCGAAACGTCGGTCGGTTGGGTTGCCTACATACAGGCGTGAAATTCCAGAAGATAAATTTGGTTCTGGCGCCCTTATTTTAGATTTCCGACCCCAAGTGTCCTATATCAAAATACTCCCCTAGGCACCCCCTATACGCTCCCAAACGGTGGCAGGTACTATAGGAATCACCCTGTATATAAAAATGAGCCCCTATTTCTTCTGGTCACGAAATAACTTTAGAACGACTTTACCAAGTTAATTCAATTTTTTTTAAAATTTTAAATACCTCATAGAAGGTTCTTACGGAAAGAAAACCTAAGGAAATTGCGGTGAAAATTGGAAAATTGCAGAAAACTTAACGAAAATTTAAACTTAGGGCGTTTGACAGTTGGCGCGGCAAATGTTAACGGCTGCATCGGTCGGCATCTATCTATCCATGAAAAAACTGTTGAGAATATGACAAAACATTCATAGCGGCAACACTGTTTTATGTATTATATATATATCTGTGGTAGTAGTACTTGTCCGTTGTCCGTGTAAATGTCGACACGTCAATTCTTGTTCTTGATAGGTTGTTTTATTATTACGTTTATTTTCTTACGATTATAACATTATTTATAAATAAATAATGTTTATAATAAATGCTACAAGAGGTTATGGGCCCAGGCTGCATTGAAACTGCGTGAAGCTGAGTGATACCTGTGAATTGTGATACCTACAGCACGTGCTCACTGCTCGGTATAACCTATAAAAAAAAGCGTTTGGTTTTGTAAGATTTATCATCCATCGGTGAAGAGATGGATTTTAAGATCAAGATTGAAAAGTTAGAAGGGGCCAGAAACTGGAGTAAGTGGCGTCGGCAAATAGAGCTGCTGTTAAGACACCATGAAGTACTTGACTTGGTAAATGGTACAAGGACTTTGCCAGTGGCACCTGTGGATGAGGCGTCTGTTGCTGATCAAACTAAGTATGGGGTCGAATTAAAAGCATTCAAAAAGGACGATGCTTTGGCTCAATTAACCTTGATGACTGCAATGAATGAGACCAATATTGATCTTACTGTCTCATGTGATACAGCAAAATCAGTTTGGGACAAGCTAATTTCAATATATGAACAAAGTTCAAGTCAACGAGTGGACAGACTTCTAGAGAGTTTCTTCAGCTGTGAAAAAGATGCATCCGAAGATATCACGACGTATATCGCTCGTCTTCAGCGCAACTTCAGTGAATTAAATGAAGAAATGAAAAGCTTGGTGAACACTGTGCTCCCAGATCTATTGTTAATGAGTCGCATTATGTCCACGTTACCGAAAGACTACTTCGAATTTAAAAGTGTGTGGGAATCGGTGCCTTTGCAAGATAGGACAGTAAACAAACTAACTGAACGATTGAGGCTTATAGAAATGCGTTTGCCTTCAAGGAAAGACGATTGTACCGCGCTAGTCGCTAAAGGTGGTAAAGATAGTGAGAAATTTGATAAGGAAAAATGGCGGAAGTGTTATAAGTGCCGCAAGGTTGGTCATCGTGCGAAAAACTGTCCCAGAAGAGCGGGAGATTCAAAATTACAAGTGGAGAAATCTGCAAAACCGACCGGGGAAGCATTTGCGTGTTTTTCCGGGTGTAGAAATCCCAACAATAATTGGATTGCTGATTCTGGCGCGTCAGTGCATATGACCATGAAAAGAAAGTATTTTCTTACTTACAAATCTTTTGCTATTCAAAAACCGGTACAAGTTGGAAATGGTCAAGTTATTTATGCATACGGGCAAGGCAAGGTGAACGTCGAAATGAAAATTAATGGTGTTTGGGTACCAAACTATTTAGAAAATGTTTGGTATGTGCCAGAAATAGGACGTAACTTACTTTCAATCGGGGAAACAATAAACAAAGGCTTCGAGTTTCGAGCAAACGGTAACAGGTGTGAATTTGTAAAACACGGAACTGTACGATTAAGTGGTGAAAAAACAATTAAAGGTCTATATGAACTAAACATGCGGGTTCGCTTACCAGCAGCTGTTCAAAAAGTTTTTGTTGCATCATCAACAGATACTCTACAATTATGGCACGAAAGGCTAGGCCATCAGAATAAACGTCATGTCAAGACGTATTTACAGCGCCACGGCTGTGTTGTTAAAGGTGGTACGGAGTTCTGTGACGGGTGTGTTTTCGGAAAACAAAAACGTGCAAGTTTCGGTACAAGGATGAACAAATCTGCATCAGCAGGAGACCTAATTCATGCAGATGTGTGTGGTCCTATGCAGGAGAGTTCTCTGGGTGGTGCGAGGTACTTTGTCTGTTTTAAGGACGATTATACAAAATATAGACGAGTATTTTTCCTTACGTTAAAATCTGAAGTGGTTGAATGCTTTAAAACATTTGTGAATGAAGCATTTACGTTAGGGCATGTAATCAAAGAACTTTTATGTGATGGAGGTAAAGAATTCGACAACAATAATATGAAGTCGTTTCTGAACTCTAAGGGTATTAATCTCCGTGTTACTATGCCTTATACGCCCGAACAAAATGGCTCCGCAGAACGTGAGAATCGTACACTTGTGGAAAGCGCTAGAAGCATGATTCATGCAAGGGATTTGCCGATTAGGCTGTGGGCTGAGGCTGTAAATACGGCTTGTTATATTTTAAATCATACGAGCCCCACTCAATTTGAAAAACCTCCGTATGAATTGTGGTACGGGAGAGATGCTGTTCAACCAAACCATTTGAAGATATTCGGTACCAAGTGCTTTGTGCATGTGCCTAAACCAAACCGAAGAAAATGGGATAAAAAGGGTATTCCTGGATATTTTGTTGGTTACTGTGGTGTAAAGGATGGATATCGTGTATGGATCGAGTCACGCCAAAAAGTTATGCTAAGTCGCGATATAATTTTTTCAAAAGAGGAGATTCTGGAAAATGCTCAAGATGTGACGACACCTGAAATCCATGGCAACGAAGTGACCATTGTTTCGAGTAAGAAGTATCCGTCACCGAATGAAAATGTGGTATCTCAAAATTGTCAAGGGGAAGAATCCGCTGTGGACGAAGTCACAGAGGTCGAAGCACAAGAAGAGGATTCCATTAGTGAAGGCATCGTTATGGAGGAAGCACCTGGACAAGATGCGGAGGAAGTAGCGGTTCAAAAGATCGTTACGGACGAAATATCTGCTCGAAGACAATGTAAAAAGCCAGCATACCTTAACGATTATGTGTTGTTTGCGGAACATTCGCCACCGCACTCGTTTGCCACAGCAATGAACTCTGACCATTGCGAGGAATGGAAACACGCCATGAAAGAAGAAATCGCTTCACTTCAGGAAAATAATACATGGGATCTAGTTCAATTACCACCAGGCAAGAAATCTGTGGGAAGTCGATGGGTTTTAACGATAAAAACCAAACCAGATGGAAAACAGCATCGTTTTAAAGCCAGACTTGTTGCAAAAGGCTATGCACAAAGGGTTGGCGTCGATTTTACTGAAACTTTCAGCCCAGTAGCCAGGTTCGATACAGTTCGAACGTTGTTGAGTGTGGCAGCTTCGGAAAAATTGTACACAAAACAATTTGATATAAAGACTGCGTTCCTTTACGGCAAATTGGAGGAAGAGGTGTATATGAAGCAGCCGGAAGGGTTTGAAGACGGCACTACAAAAGTGTGTAAACTCAACAAGAGCATCTACGGTCTAAAACAGTCTCCACGCTGTTGGAACAAACGTCTAATGAACTTTATGTTACACAAGCAACAGTTTAAACAAAGTAAAGCCGATCCTTGTTTATTCATTAAAGGGACTGTCAAATCAAAGGTCCTGGTTGCAATCTATGTTGACGATGGGATCGTAGTCGGAAACAACAAAGAAACCGTAAATGGTTTCATCGATGATCTGAAAGTGGAGTTCCAAATAACGGAAGATGATCTTAGTTGCTTCTTAGGTATGCAGATATCGAATTTATCTAACGGGTCTATCTTTGTAGGTCAGGAAAGCTATGTCAGTCACATTTTGCAGCGTTTTGGTATGGAGAATTGCAACTCTGTATCAACGCCATGTGAGAAAATTGCACAGCTGTTCGAATCTGATCCTAAATTAGATGAGAAGGTGCCGTATCGTGAAGCAGTAGGCAGTCTCATGTACTTGAGCATTGCAACAAGACCCGACATCGCATATGCTGTTAACAAGGTATCCGAATCGTTAGAAAATCCGACGTTTTCAAATTGGCAAGCCGTCAAAAGGATATTCAGGTACCTAAAAGGATCTGCGAACGTGGGCATTGTATACAAGCCAAAGTACAAGGCTGGTGAACTAGAAGCGTACAGCGATGCAGACTTTGCCGGCGATCATAAAACTAGACTATCAAGATCGGGTGCTGTGTGCAAGTATGCAGGCGGTGCGATAACTTGGGCCAGTCGAAAGCAAAGGAGTGTAGCTTTGTCCACCACAGAATCCGAATATATTGCTGCAAGTGAATGTGTTAAAGAAATCGTGTGGCTAAAGGAACTACTAAGTGAGATTATAGAACTGCAAGGTGTTCCGTGCCTCCAAATCGACAATGCCAGTGCGGTAAAACTCGTCAAAAACCCGGAATTCCATAAACGAACGAAACATGTCGATATAAGATACCATTTCATCAGACAAAAATACGAAGACGGCGAAATCACAGTACGTCATGTGGAAGGAGAGCATCAACTTGCCGATATATTGACAAAAGCACTACCACGTCCTAGATTTGAAGATTTGCGAATGAGGTTAGGAGTGTTACCGGTACAGGGTGTGACAAAAGTTTTGGGAGGAAGTGTTGAGAATATGACAAAACATTCATAGCGGCAACACTGTTTTATGTATTATATATATATCTGTGGTAGTAGCACTTGTCCGTTGTCCGTGTAAATGTCGACACGTCAATTCTTGTTCTTGATACGTTGTTTTATTATTACATTTATTTTCTTACGATTATAACATTATTTATAAATAAATAATGTTTATAATAAATGCTACAAGAAAAACAATTAATTGATTTCTTAGTAGGTACTATGCGATCAAAAATGAGTTGCTGTCGAGTAACCTTTGGAATTTGTGTTTCCATGGGAAATCGTACTTAACTTGAACTTCCAAAGGCGACTCGACAGTTTTGATCGCCCGTTACAAGTCCATTCGATTGGAACGTTTATCCAGTTTTGAGTTGCTTCAGTGAGTTTTTTGAGAAGTGTTTGTTCAAAAAGTAAACGGGCGGGCGACTTTTCACATACGAATCGTAAACAAGATTATGTTGCCGATTACCACCACCCAATCTGCAATTAAAACTTGGATCGGTAATCATTATATGTTGCGGAAAATAAACCAGCCCCGTCTTAGTAATGGCTCCCGCCACGCGGTACTGAAATTAATCATGATCGAAGTCATAATTTCAAAATGGGAGTACAAAGGTGAAGACGTTTTGATACCGCGCATCTGTATGATTACAAGTGAACGACATGCCATTCGACTTTAAACATTTACAATTTCCAGTGCGGCTTGCATTTGGAAATATTGAAAATTAAATAGCAAGGGCAGTGAACGTGTTTGTGAAATCAATCGGAAAATCCATGTCTTGCACATGGCCAATTGTATGTCGCCTGCTCCATGTTGGAAAATTTTCAACTTTATTCAAATGCCAGAAAACAAAACTATAATAACAATGTCGATATCAGAAAGGATTACAATAAGCACTACGTTTTTTGTTTTATTATTATTTCAAGTTCGAATTAAATATTCATCGCTGAGACAGGACAACGTCTGTCGGGTCAACTAGTAATAGTAATTTATAGGTTTGGCGTTAGGCAGTTAACCGTAACACAACGTTTTACTATTATATTTAGTATTCTCTTTAGGTTTATCTTTATATATAAAAATGAACTCCTGTTTCTTCTGGTCACGCAATAACTTTAGAACGACTTTACCGATTTCATTCATCTTTTTTTAAAAGTTTTCTAATACTGTGTAGAAGGTTGAAGGTTCTTACGTCAAGAATAACTAAGAAAATTGCGCAGAAAATTGGAAAATTGGAAAAAACTTATTGATTATTTAAACATCGCGCGTTTGACGGTGCGACGGCAATTGTTTTAACAGCTACATCGATCGGCAATGGATCGGCATAATATCTGTCAAAAAATTAATTTATTCATATCATAGTGTGCTGTTAATTCGATCGGATAGTTTATCCAGATTTCAGTGAGTTTTTTGAGAAGTTTCGAGGTTATTTCACCGCAATCGCGCCTTTTATATTAAAATTTTGATATACCTAATACCCATTTTTGGTAAGTGTTGAATGTTGATAGACTAAACACGTGGTATACATAGTTATACAGAAACACTAGGGAGTCAATTTCTATTTTCAGTTGAATTTTAGTTTTTTCAAGATGCTACTAATTAGACGTACCAATATGGTACCAACTTAAGTCGCAGAATTCGTAATCCCACAAGTCAAACATAATATACGAGTACCTACTTAAGTCAAACTGACGAGAAAAGCGAAGAGCGAAACGGAATCGATATGAACAACGCAGAAATGTACCTACCGAGTTGCATTTAATTATAACGTAGCAATCCATTACAGTTTACAGTAGGTAAATCGTTGCTATTAAACCAAAGAACTTTGTGTGTCCACATTGCAAGGCTTTTAATATTAAAACTGACGCCTCGGGATTATGTTGCGCCATTGGTACCGCCACCAGAGCCACAGCCACTACATTCCTTGGTTTCCGGAAATGGGCTAGATTCTATACATTTTTTTTACTGATATCCAGAAATACAATAGGTAATTGCTTTCAAATTACGGCATTTGGCGCAACAAAAAAAGGTACGTTGTTAGCTCTGAATCGCCAAACGCAACTAGAAGTGAGTGGGTTCAATTTTTATTATTTTGGGGAGAAATGGGGAGATTTTTGGGCAAGTAAATCCCTTTTCCGGCTAAACGGTTGAACCGATTTAAACCAAATTTGCGACACATAAGTATTAGACCTAAAAGGGCAGAATCGCGCAAGCGCAGATGGGGCGGGTGGTACCTGTGCTAGCCACAGCAAATGTTTGAAATAATTTTTTGTAATTATTTATTCCAGTCCGAATTGAATAGGTGTTCATAGCTAAGAAAGAGGAAAGCGTCCGTCGGGTCAGCTAGTCAATTAATAATTAGTAACAGTCGAATTGTAATTAACTTTTGGAAAAAAACGTTTTAAATTAACAAGAATTCTAAAAGACGTCCCTCAGAATTGCTGCCACGTCGAACGTCAACGATCACAATAGCAAGATTAGCCAATTTCTTTAAAAAAAAGATCGATACACACACTATAGTTTACCTTTATAAATAAGAACCATGTGACTACAGTTCGTACTGCGCTATATTTTACCTTTACTTACCTATTAAACCAGTCGTCGGTATAGCGGGGATAGGGATACGGATCATTGCTACTGAAATCGTAACTGGCTTTCGCGTTCTGAAAAGAGGAAGGAATTAATATGCAAAGGTTTTGTACGGTTTCAAATTGCACAATTATACGTATTTAATTTACTTACGTAATTGAATTTTAGATCCGGATGCATGTAGTCAACACCTGAAAATGGAAGAAAATCTAAATCAATAACCTTGCAAGCGCAACTTTCTGTCGGCGCCAAAAGTTGTAGACTCGAATTTGAGTCTTAAAAAAATTCGTTCGACGGATTTGCATAGAATTGATATCAGATGAAAATCTGTTTAATTTTACGTTGTTTAGGAGTAACAACCATATTTTTAAAAGGTAGATATTTGAACACCAGGTTCTAAACACATAGAATAAAAAGTGCCTTTTTTTGTTCGCGCTATACAGCTAACTCATTGCATCAAAAAAAGAAAACCGATCGACTAAATCGCTTCAAATGCCATCAATTGAACCTTTCGTAAACAAAGGTAAGAGGTACTCATTCAGGATTTTATCTCATAAATTTTATTTGTGTTACTGCTAGAGCCGATTTTATGACATGTGATTTCCAAGAAAGGTTGCACAAGAATCTCGAGCTCGACTGCCTTCGTTGTTAATGAATAAAACAATGATGTATGGAATTTTTCTATATAAAAAATGCTTAATATTGTATTTGCCATAATAAGACCATAATAAGGCATTCAGTTGTTTTTATTTCAGAAAACAAATGAGTAACGAAAACAATCGATTTTTTTTAAAAATAGCAATGTACCTTTTACTCGTTTGAAGAGATGTGTGATACCTACTACAGCGAAGAAAGTCGTATAAGTAAAATGTTTATGGCCGTCTTTCATTTCGGAAATGATTACCTATGTTATAAAAGCGGCGCTAACAGAGAAACTTTGGAAATAAAAGTGAGACTGAATGTTGGGAAAGATTTAATTGACAACTAAAAAACCTTGATTTGAATTTGATTGTTTTTGTAATTAACGTGTTTAATTAAATGTCAAACTTTACTTGGTGATCACGTGTCGTGGGTGTCAGTTAGTTTTTGGCGGGAATTTTGATTTTTGGTTTTGGGTTGCGTAGTCGCTTCCCGACTGAGCCGGGGTTATTACAAGTATTATCGTATTACTGTACTGCCGGGTTGTGGACTGACCTGACGATCTCTTGACTACCTATTAAAATTACTATTTAAGCCGACGTTTTAACCTAAAGAGAAACACAACTTAAATTTTCGATTTATCAATCTTTAGATGGGCATATCTTGGGAACTATTGCACCTGAAAAATTGGAGATATCCTCAAATTGTAGAACTTTAAAAGCGCCTCTAACTAGCCTCCCACCTTTCCGTGTGATTTTTTATGATTTCCAAATATTTCAAGATTTTTCGAGTGCCCTTTGGGTAGTTCATGTCTGTCGAAGGTACAAAATTGGTTTCACATTATTGGTTGATAGCCTAACAACATTCAAAAATAAAATATTGTGTGTGAATTTGTTGTCTACAGTCTACAGTCAGGGTGGGCTATAAATAGTGTATCTATGTTGAAATAAATACCTTTTGAGTTTTAGGGTTAAATGATTTCAATGTAACATGTGACTCCTTTGCTACTTAAGAACCAGTACCATACTATTGATAAATCTCGATCTGATTAAGATCATAGGAAACTGTTGGAACAATTGTTCTTGTTCACATAGTGGAGGTGCTGGTCTCTAAGAAGCGCGGAATTGCAAAGACATTTAATATTATACGTACCATCATCCATAATAGCTGTCGTCACATTTTTTCCCGTAACGCCTTGCGCCCATGCCGCTTCCACATTTAAATCTAATTTGGCTTTACCGCCATTTTGACCCGTATTCTTTAAATACCACTGATACGAGAAATATGGATCGGTTGGGTCCCTGTGCGGCTGTATACTATCAACTAAATTTTCTACCCGCATCGGTTTGTACCCTCTTTTCACTCTAATAAACCCTGGTTGTTGAATTACGGTGTGCACCTAAAACAATTAGTCGATTTAATAAATAAACACGAAACGGAATCGCATTGTGTCAATATTCTGCCGATTTGTAGTAATCATATCTCTGATGTGAGGGGGGTGGGCGTTTATTCCTAAGCCAGGCTAATTGTTTGCAACAGATGCTTGCTACAGGGAATGTTTGTGCTTTTGTTTCGGGGCGAATTTATATTACTTCTCAGGTGTACAATCCCAACTATTTGCCGACCCTTTTGTTCACCAGATGTTACAATTTCTGTGCGATGTAATAATTTTCTTTTTGTACTCATTGAATGGAAAGATAATGTTTCCAAGCATCCTCGATGCACGGGAAAACGACTTTCCCGAATCGCGGTGTTTTTTAGTTCCCGCTGGAGAGAAGGGGTTATGCGCGTTCTTCGGTTGGTAGTACTTATTGAAGTCAACGAACGTCATGTCATGGTTAACTGTCATCTGCTGTAAAATCAATTAAACCGTTGGTTGAGAGTACCTATTTAGTGCGATTAATCGGAAACAGACGTACACTAAGTTTTACGTAAATATATAAACAAGAACTTATAACGCAATCAAATTATTTTTCAGAATTGGAACTCAAGAAAAAGTAAAATTTATTGTTAAAACGTCTTAAAATGTGACCAGTGATATTCTGCAACTATTCGCATATGCAGTTTAAGAAAGCACATATTAACACACACAAAGCTTCCAAGGATTTTAAATGTAACGAGTGTATTTACGCAACTCAAGATATTCAGTGCAAACGATGCAATGCCGTGACCAGTAGCACTCATTGCAAAGGCAAAATATGTATTAACCAAAGATGTGGAAGTTTTAAATGTGACCAGTGCATTATTAAAAGTGGGTAGTTACAAAATTATGTTACCAACCAAACATATGATTGTGTTACCAACTCATGATTAAAAAAAAGCTAATTTACAAAACTTTATTAATTTTGACCTTTTTTTACGTAATTCGTTACAAAAAATATTGTACCTAACTCTTTCGGAAAGAATTTTCCCGCATTCGCACTAAATGCAGCACTCCCTCCGGTCGTGCTGCAAACAAAGTGCTCATGCGGGAAAATTAACTTACCGAACTTGTTAGGTAAATAACTATTTTATATTACCTAAGTAAGTAAACGTTTGCTCTCTTACAGACTATAATAATTTTGCTTTTATTTTGGCCAATGTGCAGATTTATTGTACCTATTTCATTAAACCTTTTTCATAAAAGAATGGTTCTCGTGGGCCGTGGCTCGTGTTATTTCCTTCGCGCTATTTCGGTAGTAAAGTAAATAGTTACTAATAAATAAGGGTTTTAATAAAGTACCTACTACATTCCTAAGCAATCTAGAATTCTAGACGAGAGCTTTGATGTAGCAGATATACAGAGTGGTGACTTGCGTCACGCATCATAGGGATTTCATTGTAAAATTCATAACATATGCGATTATTGGCTCCCCAAATTATTTTATACCAAAAATGTATTACCTAAGGTTTTTTGTAGGACAAATTTTTTTACGTCAATCAAGCGTATTAGTTTTCAATTTTTTGCATAATAAAGACGGAAAATTGGAAAAATAAAACCCCCATCTTTTTCAATAATCTGTGATGCCATGGAATTTTATAATACAAAAACTACGCCGATATCCGCCATATGCCATGGAATGTCTGCTATAAAACAAATCAAATTCTATCAAAAAGTATTATATTTAGAACAGCGAATTCAACATAAAGAAAGACCAAATTACTAAAAACGGTTTCCTAATATAACAATTTTTTTATATCTTCTCACACGCTGGGTGGATATTTTAAGGTGTAACACGTGGGTATCGTAATTCAAAGACTGTTGAGGTGAATAACTACTTTATTTACATGCGGTCTCCCTTGACACACTATTGCCAACTTAAGAAATAGCACTAGCGCATACACCACACTCCTTCCCCCCGGATTGAAACTACGGCACGAAATCTTCCAAGTATTTTGGAGCCCGCCTCGATCTTTCTGGGGGCTTCTTGATCTCCACGACTTGGCTATTCCCGTTGTCCTGCTGCTGCGGTTCGCTGCAGTTGGCAGCTTCTGGTGTTGTCGGTGGAATTTCGGGATCACCCAGTGCTCCCAAACTTTCGGTCGGTTCTTCTACCCGAGCCCTAATTTGGTCGGAATGGCGGCGTAATGTTTGCCCATCTGGTGTTTGTACCCGGTAACTGACGGGTCCCGTAGTACTCACGACTTGTGCTGGCAGCCATTTTGATCCTGGTGTGAATGACCTTGTCTTCTTGTTTGGCCATCATTTCCTTACGGAAATCAGGCTGCATACGATCATAGACGGTGTTTAGCTTACGCCCCATCAAGATCTCCGCCGGTGATCGGCCTGTTGTGCAGTGTGGTGTAATGTGTTGGGCTAATAAGTATCTGCTTAAAACCAACTGTAGATTTCCTTCTGCTGTTCCCTCGGTCATTTTCCGGATAGCGTTTTTTACATTTTGCACCATTCTTTCCGCTTGCCCATTACTGCTCGGATGGTATGGTGCCACTAAAGCTTGTCGAATCATGTTGTTTTTCAGGAACTGCTTAAATTCGGAAGAGCTGAAACTCGTTCCATTGTCGGATACGACAACATCCGGTATGCCGTGGGTGGCGAACAATTCTCGTAGCACCCCGATTGTAACAGCACTCGAGGTATTTGGCACTAGTTTTACCTCGAGCCATTTGGAATAGGCGTCGGTCACTACCAGAAAAAGTTTTCCTTTCATTGGTCCGGCGTGATCAATGTGGATACGCGACCACGGAGCTCTAGCCCACTCCCAAGGATGAATAGACGACTTCCTCGGCATGTTTCTCGTTTCTTGGCATTCTTTACACAACCCAACCAGCTTCTCAATTTGCTTGTCAATATTCGGCCACCATACGTACGAACGCGCGAGAGATTTCATCTTGACGATACCTGGGTGAGCTGAATGGAGCATTTTTAGCACCGTGTCCCTCACCCCTAGTGGAACGATAACCCTGGTGCCCCACAGGAGACAATCTTGGTAGCAATTTAGCTCATGTTTGCGTTGTAAGTAAGGAGTAAATTCGTCTGGCAATTTTTTCCCGTTGTCAGGCCATCCCTTCCAGATCCACTGCATAACCCTTGATAAAACAGGATCTCGTTTGGTTTCCTGGGCAATTTCTCTGGCGCTGATTAGCTTTTCTGGAATGTTTTCCAGCATTAAGACGTCTTCAGATGGCGGAGGTTCTGGAACCTTGATTTTTTGGGGCAGTCTGCTTAATGCGTCCGCATTCTGGATCTTAGCTCCTGGCACGTACCTTAGTTCGTAGTCGTACGCAGATAGCATTAGTGTCCATCTTAGCATCCTAGGTGATAGAATGTCTGGAACCCCCTTCTTCGGATTGAAGACTCCCAATAAAGGTTTGTGGTCCGTTGTTATTGTCACCCCTCGGCCGTAGATGTATTCGTGAAACTTTTTAACACCCGTGATGATAGCGAGTGCCTCCTTGTCGATTTGAGCGTATTTCCTCTCAGCTGACGACAAAGAACGGCTGTGATACGCTACTGGAACGTCTCGCCCCCGGTCGTCCAACTGACTAAGAACGCAACCTACCCCATACGGACTCGCGTCGCAAGTCAAAAATAAGTTTCTCCGGTCATTGTAGTGAGCCAGCACGGGCTCCCTGATTAAGCAATCCTTTAAAGCTTGGAAAGCCTCTCGTTCTGACGTTCGCCATTGCCATTGAGCGTTCTTTTGAAGTAACGCATGTAAAGGTTTAGCGATGGTCGCTTTGTCCTTCATGAACACGTGATAAAAATTGACCAACCCCAAAAATGCTTGTAATTCTGTCACATTAGTTGGAGGAGGCGCGTTTACTATTGCCGCGATTTTATCTTTCGTTGGGCGAATACCGTCTTCGCTTATTCTAAACCCGAGGAATTCAATGGATTTTGTACGAAAAATACATTTTTCCCGGCGCAATTGTAGCCCGTCTTCACGAAATTTCGACAGTACCGTGCGCACTTTAGTGTCTAAATCGTCATCGGAACTTCCCACGACTAGTATGTCGTCGTAGTACGGTAACCCTCCCGAGATCCCCGCCAGTCTCATGTCCATGAATTTTTGGAATATCTGAGGCGCGACGGAAATTCCGAATTGCAAACGATTGCATTTAAAAGCCCCCTTATGCGTTATTATTGTCTGTGCTTCCGCAGCCTCGCGATCGACACTCAACTGTAGGTAAGCCTGGGCTAAATCCAATTTAGCGAACACTTTCCCGCCAGCGAGCGCGGATAAAATTCCTTGTACCGACGGCACCGGGTACGGTTCAGGACGTAATGCGCGGTTAAGTGTGGACCTGTAATCTCCGCAAATTCGCACCTCCCCATTGCCCTTGCAAACGGTAACGATAGGGGTGCCCCACCTTGGATATGAGATTGGTTCTAGCACTCCTTGACTTATCAGTTTGTCCAGTTCCCTCTCTATTTTGTCCTTTAGAGCGAAAGGAACCTTACGCGCTCGCAATAGAATCGGCTTCACAGACGCGTCTACCGAAAAACTTACTGGAGGCCCCCGGTATGCGCCCAAATTCCCGCAAAATACCTCAGGATATTCGCGTGCGTAATTAGGAGTACCGTCAACGTGACTTACCCCGGAAACAGTTAGACCCAGCTCTTGGAACCAGTTTCTGCCTAAAAGACTCGGGCGGTTTCCTTCGGTGATGATTAACGGAAGGGTTGACCTCCGTGAACCTCGACGCACCTCCACCAAACATTCTCCCACTGTTGGTATCGGGTTGTTTTGGTAGTCTCTTAAGATAACATGACTCTTCTTCAATTTCAGGTGATTCCCGTTCGAGATTTTTTGGAACAACGATCGGCCTATAATCGTATAGCCAGCGCCCGAATCCACTTCCATTTTTGTCTGTATCCCGTTGACTGAAACGGCTGTTAAATATTTACCGGAAAATTTGTCAGGCGTTACGTTATTTATTGAAAAAACGTAATCACTATTAACGCAATTCGGGTCCGGAGAAATTTCCGGCTCCTCCGTGTAAGGGTCGCTGTCATTTGCAATGTGCACTTTAAGTTTGTTTTGGCTTTCTCTTTTCTTTTTGAAACACGCGATTGCGATATGTCCTAATTTTTTACAGTAACTACAAGTTGATTGACTGTGAACGCACGAGTCTGCAGCGTGGTCTTTTTCACATCGAAAACACTTTTTCCCAACGCGCCCCGGTCTGCTCGCGCGATCAGCTGATTTTACTTGCTTGCGTGAATTAAGGGCATTAACCTCCACTCGATCGCCGCTGCCCCCTTCGCGAATCATTGCAAAACTGGTCGTAGCAGTTTCGTGAGCTACGCACATTTTTGTTACATCCGCTAATTTTAAATCGGTGGTAGCAAGTAATCTTTTCTGTAATGTCTCATCGATTATTCCACAAACTATTCTGTCACGTAACATTGTGTCTAAAGTAGCCTCAAATCCGCACGGTTCGGCCAATTTACGTAATTCCTTAAGGTATACGGGGAATGTCTCCCCATTTTGTTGATCCCGTCTGTAGAATTTGAAACGGTAAACAATCTCCGATGTCTTCGGAGAGAAATGTGTACCTAATTCCTTTATAATTTCCCCGTACGTTTTATCAGCGACTTTCGCCGGCGCGACCAATGACCTAAGAATTTCGTACGTTTCTGGGCCGCATAGGCTCAAAAATGTCGCGCGTTTCTTACTTGCATCCGCAATCCCATTTGCCGTGAAAAAGAATTCCATTCTTTCCACATAAGATTCCCATTGTTTAGGATCACTTATTGAAAAATGTTCGATGCTACCCAGGGAAGCCATCGTTTTTGTTACTCGCGAATTCTGGAAACACAAGTAAACAGTAAATTGTCACAAAACGCACTTCCTTATCCCATCCTCGTCGCCAGTTTTATATCTTCTCACACGCTGGGTGGATATTTTAAGGTGTAACACGTGGGTATCGTAATTCAAAGATTCAAAGACTGTTGAGGTGAATAACTACTTTATTTACATGCGGTCTCCCTTGACACACTATTGCCAACTTAAGAAATAGCACTAGCGCATACACCACAAATTTACAATAAATGTTCGAATAAGTCACCATTAACTGCAAGACATAGGTAACCAAGTCGATCATAAAATCCATTTCGAACTGCTGCTAATTGATAACTGGATATCTTTTAGTTTTAGAAAATTCCATGGCATCGCAGATTGAAAAATATGCGGGTTTTATTTTTCCAATTTTCCATCTTTATATGAAAAAAATTGAAAACTAATACGGTTGATTGGCGTAAAAAAAAATTTCTACAAAAAACCTTAGGTAATACATTTTTGCTCTAAAATAATTTGAGGAGCCAATAATTGCATTTTATGAATTTTACATTGAAATCCCTATGATGCGTTACGCAAGTCACCACCCTGTATTAGTAATATATCTGATGTGGATGTACTATATAATCAAAGGACGAGTCTAAAGGACAGAAAAGCTGGTACCTATACCTACTCATGTCTTTGTGCAAAGTAATAAAATTGTTTGGTTAGTATTCGTTTGTGGATGAGTATTAATCGTGATTATAGAAAAAAAATCGTCAAAAAGAAGTGCACATTTTGCATTAGGTACATTCCCTTACTCTCGCCAAAGCATGGGGTTTCAGGGGTGGTATACGGTAAAGGTAACATTGACACGGTTTGATCTCCAAATTATTTGTTGGAAGTTTTTGTGTTGCTCGTTTGAAGCTTGGCTAATAACTATAGATAACTACTCACCAAAGGATCGACCTTTAACCGTCGAGTATGTGTTATACTCCTTTTAACTCTGGGGGAAGGAAGAGTGTGACTAACAAAATGATATTCATTTTGAGCTCCCAGAATCTGAAACAAAAACAATTGGTAATTATCAAATTCCCAACTAGCTATGCACGCATTCTACCTAAACTAATTGTCGCAATTTAGTATTCATAAAATTTGTTTGCAGGACCGCAGTCATGAAAGGATTATTCCTTCTGCCTACGGCTGGGTCTTCCCTCTGCGTCATTAGAATATCAGATTGCAATACGCACAGCTATTCACAAGTAGGTAGTTGACATTCGTCGTAACTTTTAGTTGCAGGCACCGAATCGATGACTATTATTTGGGCAAGTCTCGTTTACTTAAATACAAGAAGCGTAAATAATGTGATCAACAATAGAATATGTTGTAACATATCGGGTACATTATGGCGCATGGCACGGGAATCATTTTTAGGCTTAACTGCTTATGGCCGTTTGTACCGACAAATTTAAGCGGAGCTTAGCTTAAAATCCGTGGCAACCATTGTTTCAATAATCGTTGCCATGGCTTTTAAGCTACGCTGAAACTAAGCTCAAAGAAATAAACTACTCCTGGATTGAAGCTTAAAATATCATTGCGATAACAAACACAAATATGCAAAAATTAACTCTTTTTGCATATAGTACATGAGAATTGTGTGGTGGGCGGTGCTTACTGCGGGCTGAAGTACGTCACAATTGGCAGCGCGTTTTATTGGTTGTTTGAAAGTGAGGCAACGTTTAGTATACGGACCGTGGGTGCAAACCAAGGTTATTTTATGGTGCAAACGGCCATTTAAAAAGTAATAATAATAATACCGTTTATTCCTTGAGACTTGTATACAAGCATTGGAACGTCAAAATTATAAATTACAAATTATATAATTAAATTATAAATAAGTAAAAAATAAATAAAAATACACTACCTACACGTTACATTACATACCTGCAACAATTTTACTGTTCAAGTATTCGTCTAACCTATAAATGCACATCTTTACCAACATTTTTTTTATAGTTTGTTTAAACCTAGATGCATTATGGATACATTTTACGTTTTCCGGTAGTTTGTTCCAAAGTTTAATGGCAATGGCGGGAAAATGATTGGCAAATATAAGCATGGTTGAGCTTGGATATTCTCAAATTCCGCTTGTTTCTTAGATTAACATTATTAACTACCGAGTCGGGTTGATGTAGATCTTTCTTACTATGTATGAATACAAGATTGTTAAGAATAAATAAATATACAGCTGTAAGTATATTAGATTGTACAAAGAGTTCCCTACATGAATACCGTGGTTGTTTACTATGCATCATGGCTCTTAAAACTCTCTTCTGGCTAATCATTACCTCGTTCATTCTGCAACTGGTACCCCAACAAATAATACCGTAATTTTAGCAATCATGATTATAAGATGACACTTCGAAAGAACGTGATTTGACAATCCAAACGCGTTTGGATCACCGAAAGAAAGCGCCTCACATCGTATAGTTGTCGAATTAAGTAACAATGAGTAGCTAACCTCTTAATAACTATGTTTATTTGGGCATTCCAAGAGAAATTGTTGTCCAAGTGGAGTCCAAGAAATTTTATACTATCGCTTTGCCTGATAGTATGATTATTTAGTCTAATTAGGTAACTGCTATTAAGACCACCTTTTGAGAATTGAATCGCTTGAGTTTTATTCAAGTTCAAGAAAACGCCATTATCTGCACAATACCTGCTGATTTCCATGACACTCTCGTTGGCACGGCTACACAGGGTGTCTGGCTCATTACCGGTGATTATACTAGACGTATCATCAGCAAATAACGTTAAAAAACTTTTATTATTATTATTAAATATATCATTAATAAAAATAATGAATAGAAGGGGTCCCATCGTACTGCCCAACCCAAGTGGGTTCATAAGTCACCGTTTATATATAGGTTTGTCCGTTAGCCAATCAGAAGACAGTAAAATTTTAAATCGTACGCTTAGACCATATAGTACATGGACTGTTAATTGTAACTAAAATATGGTCAAGGACATCGCCTGGGTATGTGAGTTTAAGGGTAAATGAGTCTGTCGGAAGTTGTCCGCTTAGACACGATTTGAGACTGTCAAACTAGCTGTAAACCTATAAATTAAGCAACGTCACTTAATTAATCGCCTAGATATGCCAGAAAAGCAAACCTATTCTTATTTGTGGACGGATAGAAGATAACCAAGAGTATTTAATGCTTCCCGTACTACGCAGTTACTACCTATACCTAAAAGCTACTCTTTACGCGTCCCGAGTGATGTTTATACGACTTTAGTTTACCCTGAGATTCACATACCCACGACTACGGTGCCCTCTATCCGTGACCATCCATTTTGTATTGAAAGCATAGGGCTAATAGCAGTCCATGTACTATATGAGATCGTACGTCGTCCTTAGACCATATAGTACATGGACTGTTAATTGTAACTAAAATATGGTCAAGGACATCGCCTGGGTATGTGAGTTTAAGGGTAAATGAGTCTGTCGGAAGTTGTCCGCTTAGACACGATTTGAGACTGTCAAACTAGCTGTAAACCTATAAATTAAGCAACGTCACTTAATTAATCGCCTAGATATGCCAGAAAAGCAAACCTATTCTTATTTGTGGACGGATAGAAGATAACCAAGAGTATTTAATGCTTCCCGTACTACGCAGTTACTACCTATACCTAAAAGCTACTCTTTACGCGTCCCGAGTGATGTTTATACGACTTTAGTTTACCCTGAGATTCACATACCCACGACTACGGTGCCCTCTATCCGTGACCATCCATTTTGTATTGAAAGCATAGGGCTAATAGCAGTCCATGTACTATATGAGATCGTACGTCGTCCGATTACGACGGAAAAGTTGATTGAAATTGAATATTTACGTTTCCATTGGTCCGTTTTTAACAAGAGTGAGGTTATATTTATTACATTAACAGTGTTCGCCTATTGCGTTCTTCAGGGTGATAATCAGATAGCAAAGTGTTCTTCCTTTGGTACACATCTACGTACCTACTGAAGATCAGGGTGGGTATAGTTCAAAATAAAATGTAGGTTATGGTTATACATTGTAAACGTACGATGTGGACGGATTGCTATGAACCGTAAAGGTGAGTTCATAGCGCTCCATTTATCCGTTGCGTTGATCCGTCAAACGGATAGTACATTTTGTTTATTCGTAGGGGAAAAATACGAAGTTCGTATCTATGAAAAGTAGGCTATATTGTATGGCGTTATGAGATGATTTTACTCCCCTCCAAATCATATAGTGCATATCGAGCGTAAAGAAGTAGTAACTTCCTAAGTTTTAACTTTGAAATAGTTATTTACATTATTACTAGTGCGGGAACAGTTATTTTGCAGATGAGCGCGAAGTTTGGCGGCGCGAGTGCGCAACGCGCACGAGCGACGCATCTCGCGCGAATCAAGCAAATACTGTTCACGCACGTAAAATGTATTCTATTTTTTGCACGGATTAGTTA
Organism: Photinus pyralis; assembly: GCF_008802855.1. Classification (NCBI taxonomy): domain Eukaryota; kingdom Metazoa; phylum Arthropoda; class Insecta; order Coleoptera; family Lampyridae; genus Photinus; species Photinus pyralis. The sequence continues at coordinate 62,462,180 of NW_022170249.1, forward strand.
AATCGAATTTATATAAATTCAAATCCTTTTCGCGAGATTTTTGCGACATTATAATTCTTTTGAAAAAATCAAGTCCTCTATGCCGATAAAGTAGAAATCTAGAAATTTAAAATGTCAATTTATTGTTCAAAACTTCTGATTTAAGCTTATTTTTGCCCCTGTACTACAGGGAATGATGTAAAGTGTATTTATATTTTCTTTTTTACTCTTCCATCATACTACTTATTAGTTTATGATCCGCACTAAAGATAATTTCGTTGAACTTTTAGGCACTAGTGCGCGAAAGTAGATAGTCAATTGTAAAATTGACGTTCCCGACTTTCGTGTTTTATTAGGAAAACGCGATTTAGACCGAAGGAGTGCAAAAAATAAGTGTAAGCACTCTAATAATCAAATTCGGAGAAATGGTTTACTTCAGACCGAGCTTCAGACAGAAAAAAATTGTTTGAGTCTAGTAATAGTTTACAACACATACCTCAAGCGCATCTGAACCACTGGCGGTGGAACGAAAAATATTTCTGAAAAGAACATATTTACGTATTTGTATTTTGAGAAATAGAACTGGGGAAAATATCTTGATGAAACTTACTTTTCTAAAGCTATACAAACTGGTTTAAGGCCACATTCGTGGGGCATTCCTACGGCACGCGTAGACGGAAAAACTGAAGATGTGATCGGTGTAAAAAAAAGGAATGGTACCGGTAGACCAGATTCAAACCCATAGTTTAGGCGTATGTTTTGAACAGCAAGCCGGAGGGCATTATGCGTTAGACCGTGAGAGCGTCGTGGTTGCGCGGTCAGAAAATTTAATTAAGTTGGCCACCTGCAAAAGTACAACAGAGTGGCAGTATTTTGCGTCAGTTAACCCGCGGGATATACGCTTCAAGCGGCGGATGAGTTGAGAAGGCAAGAAGATTCCGCTATAAGCCACGACAGCGCACGCGTCGGCAGTAAAAAAGGAAGTCTAAATTAATCACTCGTGGGATTTGGGAATGCAGTATATACGTACTTAGGTACCTAGGTACTTTCTGAGTATGAAACATCTTTTGAAACTGGGCAAAACAAGGACTTCTTATGCTCATCGTTATAGTAGAAAGTGTAGCATTGTCATGCAGAAAGATTAAGGCATATAATGTAAGCGGCAAAGTGTTAAACGACCATAATACTATGCAGAGGTAGTCATCACAAACTTAATTGATCTCATTCAGTTTATCGCACAACAAAGTTAGATACTAATAGGGTACCTCATTACTAATTAGGGCAATGTCCATCGATATCATCAAGATCTAATAACAGTGCACATTAAATGATATCGTGACGTTGAGTTTGTACATATCTTATGTTCAGCAAATGCTTTATGATAGACAAGAGATATAGGTAGCTATTGGCTACTTAGGTACACCGCTAGTAAAGTCGAAATTTAGATTTCTCCACCCACTTTCCCTCATTTCAAATTATAACGATGGTTTCGAGTAGCGAATTAACTGTGTGCGAGCTATTTGGAAACTGACTCTGTCAAGGCATATTTGGAATAAAAGGCCTCTTCGTAAGCTAATTTATTCCACCAAATATTTTGACACAAAGACATTCCTGAAACTGAAGCGTTAAAGCTCTAAACATTTATCCCGAGATTTTATGGCACAAGTTCTTCGCCTCAATTTCATTATCGTACACATCTACTTCGTTCCTAATATAAAAGTCACTTACTTTTCCCCGTAAGAAGAAGTGACACAGCACAGTACGACAGGACTATTTTAATATGTGTCCCGAAAACGTATTTTATCCTTTATTATCCAAGTTTCCAACTGACACGTGCCGATGTCATTATTGATCGCCATGTTTCTAACGCTTTTCAACACAACACCTGTTTCCAATACATGCCTACATTCAATAGGTAGATGCAATTTATTTTACAATTCACAGGATTTCAAGTGTCAAACATACGCACCGACAAACAAAGTAATTAGGTATTACTGTATTTAAATGATGATGATAATCCTTTTATGTTTGAAGTGAGCGAGGTTGCAGGTGGTACTGATCTCCCAAACTAATCCGCTTAGCAAACTACTTATGAACCTGGGTTCGAACCAAGTAGCCAAACATCTACCCTTCGAACCCCATTCGACTCTCATAAGTGTAGGTTGGTGTAGGTACCTATACGTGGGGACAGCTTGCTATCGCGCGATGGGCCCTGGATGCTTTTGCGATGCGAGGAATTCAAACCTCTGAACTTGAATGCATGTTTATTCCGGCAACTTTTTTATTCGGCGCGATGCGTGTCTATGCTACTTACGGCGATGGGTTAAAATTCAAGCAACTTTGATTTGATAGCCAGGGCCCTATTCTTGACTTTACGTACTTATCAAGGTCATTGGTTTTTTTTAACCAAAACGATGAACTTTTGGTCGAACGAATGGTATTCTTGACCGTTCGAGAATTTTTTGAATTCGTTACAACGAGCGGTATAAACCACTCGCAAGCGACGCTGACTTTATTTTATTCTGAATATAATTGAATGTGAATGTGTCCAGTGTCATCCGAAAATAAACACGACTTCATATTGATGGTATTTGGTATTTATCATTTTTGTCTGGTTAATTTGGATACTACAGTAGGTATATTTTAATAGAGCAGTGCCGTCGAAGTATCGTCATTGTGCTGTGCATAGAACAGCGGCTAACATGCGACTACTTTCGTAAATATGGCCCTAGAGGGGGTCCGTGAAGTTAGCAGCACATTGAAGGCACAAATGTCGAGACTAGGTGGGTTGGTTAGTGCTTCGTTTGTGCCGGTTTGTGCCGTAAAAAGTTTGCCAGCAAAACATACCGTTTGGAAATTATTTCGACTTTTAGAGGTTCTGCTAATAGGCCAGTCATTGAGGATTTTTACCTGGAAGTAACTCGGGAAGTACAGAAATTTTGTATGCTTGAGTGCGTAGAACTAAAATTCATAAAATGCACAATTCTAAACTTGCCGCCGGGGCCGCCATCTTACCAAGATGGCCGTCAAAAGCGGTTTTCCGCCGATATCTCCAAAACTGTGCATTTTACGAGAAAATATGTGGTGAGCAAAATTAAAGAGACGAAAATTTCCTACAAAAAATGTAGTTAGCATATTTCCACTAAAGTTAGCCCTTGCGCAGAAAAGCAGAAATTTTTAATAACCAATGGCGTGTATTTTATCAAAATAATTCATTAATCATGTAATTAATTAATCAAATTGATTAATCATTAGTCTATGATCAATTAATTTTAACATTAGATTCTCTATTTACCAAGGCCTGACGGACCTGGCGGTTATTGTCACTGTTTTCATTGCTGAATACGTTTATCCCTATTTCGGGATCAACGTTGGCTTCTTTGAATTCGTCGGATTCTCCTTCTTCAGTCGATAAAGGAATATCGATAAGTAGTAATATATAGCCGCTACGAAATCTCACTAGATGAAAATCCCTAGAAAAGTCACTAGAATTGAGTGGTTCTGAACTGTGGTAGCGAGGTTTGCGCTTGTGCTAACGTCAAGGTCAAGGGGTTGAGGTTTGTGCTCAAGATAAAGTATCAGAGGTTTGCGTCCGAGCTAAAGTAAGTCGGTTTGTGCCTGACGGTTCTTGTCGATGGTAGTGTACGGCCGATTCTAAATCTCACTAGATGAAAATCCCTAGAAAAGTCACTAGAATTGAGTGGTTCTGAACTGTGGTAGCGAGGTTTGCGCTTGTGCTAACGTCAAGGTCAAGGGGTTGAGGTTTGTGCTCAAGATAAAGTATCAGAGGTTTGCGTCCGAGCTAAAGTAAGTCGGTTTGTGCCTGACGGTTCTTGTCGATGGTAGTGTACGGCCGATTCTAAATCTCACTAGATGAAAATCCCCTAGAAAAGTCACTAGAATTGAGTGGTTCTGAACTGTGGTAGCGAGGTTTGCGCCTGTGCTAATGTCAGGGGGGTCGAGGTTTGCGCTCAAGATAAAGTATCGGAGGTTTGCGCCTGTGCTAAAGTTAAGGTCAAGGGGGTCGAGGTTTGCGCTCGAGATAAAGTATCGGAGGTTTGCGTCCGAGCTAAAGTAATTTGGTTTGCGCCTGAGTCGAGAGTAATATATGACCGATTCTAAATCTCACTAGATGAAAATCCCTAGAAAAGTCACTAGAATTGAGTGGTTCTGAACTGTGGTAGCGAGGTTTGCGCCTGTGCTAACGTCAAGGGGGTCGAGGTTTGCGCTCCAGATAAAGTATCGGAGGTTTGCGTCCGAGCTAAAGTAATTTGGTTTGCGCCTGAGTCGAGGGGTATTGTCGATGGCAGTGTACGGGTGATTCTAAATCACACTAAAATCCCCCTAGAAAAGTCACTAGGATTGAGTGGTTCTGAACTGCGCTAGCGAGGTTTGCACCTGTGCTAACGTCAATGTCAAGGAGTCGAGGTTTGTGCTCGATATAAAGTATCGGAGGTTTGCGTCCGAGCTATTTGGGCTGGAGGTTTGTTGTCAGGTGACGGTGAAGTTTCAAGGTCGTTTAAGGCAATTTGATCGTGGTGGTTTACTTCCGGGGTAGGATAATTTGATCGGGGCCTTCAAGTAACTAGGTTTGTATATGTGCTGCGTGGGTTCGAATGTGTTGCTTGTACGGTTCTGGACTGGGGTTTGTAAAACTAGTAAAGCTACTCTCAATAATGTAGGACTGAAATCACACTAAGTTGCTTTCGGGGTTTGCGTCCGGGCTAACAATTCTATCTCCTGTCAATCACCGTGCAGAAATCTATTACTGTAGATTTCAAGGCCACACTTTGGAAATATAAGGTGAGCTGCAGGGCGTTTTTTCATTCAGTCCGATAGTGCTTTCCAAACAGTTAAAAAATGGATCTTAATGCGCTCAACAATGAAACATTCTGTAAAGCATTTAAGAACGTTAAGGATATGGAAGTGGAGGAAAAGTTTAAAATTCTGAATATCGATATCATAAACACAAAGTATGGTGACCGAATAGTACTGGAAACAGAAAATTATAAATGCGTACTACCACTGCGGTTCTACGAGTATTTCAAAGTAGGTAATCGGCTGAGCGAGTTCCAAGAATCCTTGAAGACAAACGAGGTGTTCATTACAAGTGCAGGACCGTCAGGAAAGACCACAAACTTAAAATTTATGTAAACATTAGCTATTTTTGAAAAAAGATTATGTAAATAGTGTTGTAAATAAAACCATTAGACTACAAATAATCGTGTTTCATTAAGAAAAGAAAAAATGCCATCTCTGGTCATCCTTTGAATTCCATCCCGCCTCTTGTGTTGAAATATGTAGTTTGCGCTGCAATCCCCTCGAAGGTGTAGGTTGCGAATATCCCTTGGATCGTTAAATGGGCTCCAACCACAACGTACCTTTGGTGCGGAAAAACGACGAAGGGCATCGAGAGAGATTCAAGTTGTTTTGCGTCCCTGTAATCAATAATTCGCCCGTTACGATAAAGTTTCAACCATGGGCTCCACCTGAGCTGTTGGTAGTGGAGGCAGTGTAGGTGATCTCATCGTTTCCAGCAATTTGAGGGATTATTTTCAACTTTAAAAAAGAAAATTGGAGAATGAAAAAAAATCGTTTATTGAAGGTACTAACCCACCAGGCAAACAGAAAATCTGTAGCAAATCCTCCTTCTAACCGCGCTACGGATGTGTGTCCACTAAATTTTCTGTTCTGTAAAAACAAGAAAACAATTACTTTTAACGTAGTATCTACATGCCCCAACTCAAAAGGTATCAGAGTAATGTTGTATACTTACACAATCGTGGGGCGAATTGATTGTGATGACACGGGCATCTATTTCAATGGAATCCCATTTTGATACGAATTTACCTAAGAGACACCGCGTTGTTTACCACAGCGTTTATTTCTGGAGCCAACGCCAACGTGTCGTTGATAGCCGTTGTTGATCGACAGGTGGCTTTAGAAATGTTTGTTGCGAAATTTTCGCGCCCGATGCTCGAAACGTTGAGAATTTTCGTGATGTCATATTGTGTGTGACTCGCGCGCGCACTTTACGTTTAACTATAGTAAATAGGAGGCAAATTGCGATCGTAGCGGAAAACTAAAGACGGAACGTGTAACGAGTGAGAAAACGATACATTCTTTGTTTTAGATCTGAAATGCATACTCCCATTTCCAGGAATAACGGTCGGAAACAAGGGCGCTTTGTTTTTTTGAAAACGCCTTACGCGGTAAAATACGTCAAGGAAGTCACCTATTTATTCTTTAGGATATCTAGGTAAGTAGTTTTGGTTAAAATCAAATAAAACATGTCTCGTTAGGGTAATTAATATTGGACGTACCTACTAGCATTTCGTAATATATATTCCTCATTAGAAATAGTGGTTTCGGAGAACTAGAATACAGTTTCGCATTTTGCGGTAGCCCTTCATACGAAATAAATTTTAAATTGGTTTTTTTTTTTCGTAATACCTATCTGTCTATAAAGCGCAGTTGGCCAGTTAGCTGTTAGCGGAACATCAAAAAACAATGACAGGATTTTGCGAGTCGTTTGTTTTTTGTCAAAAAGTTGGAAGAGTAATTTTTTCCCCATCACCTTTTAATTAATCATTACTTCGCGAGAATGCTTGCAATAGTTAAGGCAGTAAAGAAATGCAGCAGCAGCAGTTAGATAAGCACCTTTTCCATTAGCGTTTAGTGGGGGCATTTGCCTATATATACGTAGGTACTTATGCACCTACATCGCGTTTTCCTTGTTCTTGTATAAAGGGCACTACATTGCTCGGGGGAAAATTTCCAAAAAGCAAGGATATAATTTACGTGTGGCTGTAATTGGTTTCCACGAATTGCTTATCATTGAGAATCTATTTTGTAGACATACAACTACGTATGGAACTAAATAAGAGTAGGTACGTATAAGAGGGTAAATACGAATATTAGTAAATCTTCATTTACAGTAGGTAAACCGGCAAGTTGCGCTATAGGTATAATTGGTAAATTAGAAAAGTATACCAAAGAAAAATTGTATAGCGCGCTTGCACTTTGGAATCTAAATCGAATACATTCCCCCCCGGACCCTGCAGGTGTTGAAACAAAGACGTCTGTTGCAAGCATCATGTAGCAGCTCATCCCTCTTCTCTCCGCTAAAGACACTGGTTGAAATTTTCCATTAGTTCATTCGCGTCTCTCTTCTTACATACGTCATGGCGAAAAAGTACCCAAACCTTACAACCAAAAACCGGAAATGCAAAGGAAGAGTTTACAAAAAAAACGGCAACCAAATTAACAACAACAGTCCTTAACTAAAATAATGCGAGGACTGCAGAAAAACGCAGTGGCAGTGCACCCCCGGCGACCTCCCCGCTTCCCCCCGGTATTATACGAAGGACGACGATAATTTGAATCTAATAATTAAAAAATTTGGTCAACTATTGCGGAAGTAGGTACAAACTGTTTTATATTTCTCTCCCACCCCTACTATTTTTGCGCACGCATGTTAAAAATAATAACTTGTTTACAGTAAATATGGGGGAACATTTCGAGTAGGGTCATAGCACAGCTGATAGAATGGAGTTGCTGCTGCATATTTTCTTTTTGCATAGCTTTATCACTTTGGGATACCAGCACCATCGCATGCCTTAAATTAACTTCAATTAATATCTACTCAGGTGGTGTGGAACCAATCCTACGAATGTACCGTAAGTTTTTGTGGAAATATTTTGTAGAACCGTAACCGATGATTGATTACAGTCACACAACCACATCAACAACCCTCGAGCGGCAAAGGTCAAGAAGACCTAATGAAAAGCGTCAGCCTACTTTTCGGCTCTGGAAGCGACCGACCTGTAAGGAACTGGCGCACAAGACCTACGGGCGGGCCTAAAAAATATGGATACCGCTGCAAACTGGTGGATGCGCAAACCGTCGACAAAACAACTGGACTCTTCCAAAAGGGAGGCGCTTGGAAAAAAGGATTTTCAATTTGTTGAAGAATTTCTTAAGTTCACTTTTAAAATATATTTATATTGAAAGATGTAAATTAATAGCTTTGTTATGCAACCCAGAATGCAGAAGCGAGCTAGTATGGTTGCAACACTGCATCCGACATTTCGCGAAGATGCAGTTAATGCAACTAAACACAGTATCATACTTTTCCGAATGCAGAATGGGACTGTCACTAGTGTGGTTGCATAATCACAGTTGCATCCGAGCATATATTGTGCGTATGTTCTATCCATGATTTCATAAATATTTTAAGGTGGATAACCGACTTCAATAACTCCTTGCCCCCTACAAATAAGTCTTCATGAGTGCTGATAGGATGGCGCAGAAATTTAGCATGAAGAAAAAAAAAGGATGTGCATGAATTATTTAAAAAATAAACTGTATATAAGAAAGCTCTCTTAACGGCGCCCCCCCCCTATAACATTTCCTATAATAGCAAAACAATTTCTTACACCCCTAAGATAAACATTCCCAAAAGTAGTAGATTACATACCGAGGTGGGAAGTGGTTCATTACCTACGCCGAGAGGCTTTGGGCAATTATTTTGAGGAATATAATATGAGGTACCCGTGACATCCACGCCTGTCGGTCAATGAATTATTTTTATTTGTTACTCAGTTGTAAACGTTGATTAACAAGACAAAACGCAAACGGGTAAACGTCATCTTTAAACGCTACTGACTTGTAAAACTGACAGCTGACGTGTAAAAATTTTACAAGTTAGTAATCTAGTAATTTCATTGGCCAGAATTAATGCGAAGTCTCGGTTACATGGATAATATGATATTTTAGAAATTTCTTCGAGATCAATTTAAGAACTAATTATTTACGTTTACCAATGAGTAACAAATAAAATATTGTACATTATACGCCAGGTAATAGTTTTTACTGGCTCTAGGAGATGACAGGCTCGCCTGACGGCTCGCCAGTCAACTTCTCCTATCGCCAGTAAAAACTCACTTACCTGGCTAATAATGTAAAATACTATTACATTACAGTATACATATAAGCAAAAGTACCTATACCTCGTTTTGGTCTAAGATTTTGGTATTCAACGTTACAGATTCTATTTTCCCCTAGACACTACAAAACTAATTAGAATTACGGTTGGGGGCCTTTTCGGTAATGTGCTTGGCGTTTGAAATTCGCACCTTTGTAAATCGTATCGACGTAGCAGTGGAGTCATGCTATTTAGAGAACTGGAAACGGAAGAGGTGACAGGTGAATAGATTGAGGCTGTGTATATTTATGAGATCCTCATTTTTGGCAGTTGTAATAATTCCACCACCGCTGCCGAGGGCTCCTTTCTGCGTAAGAGGAACCCGCGCTACCCGAATTTGTTTGCCGTTGATACAATTCCTTTCGGAATAACTGAGGCAGTTCACATATAACAAGCGCCAATCATCGCAGTCAACCACTTTCAAGGTTACGGGTTGGAAATATAAGCTATAGCGATGCTTTCAATCAGTACAGTAGTGCTAGTAGTCCAGTAGTACCTATAGTGCTCGCAACAGTTGGTGAATCAATAGCAGAAAATGGTTATTGCTATTGACGTTCAAGGATTTAAAACATCCACAACGACATTTACGCCAAAGGAGGTGGCGGTATTTAATGGGCACCAAGTTGCACATTTTGTGTTCAAACCTCCATTTTCATTTAGCAGCTTAGATGTGAACTACCAGAGACAAGCAATCTGGCTGATGCACAACCACCATTGTATTAAATGGGAAGAAGGACATACACCGCCCCACTTATTTCCGATATACTTCGCCGGCTAGTATCACCAATGGAGGCTATATATGTGAAAGGAAAGGAGAAGGCAGAATTTATACGAAAAACCTTATCGCAGGATGTCGTCGAAATCAACGAGGAACCTGCATTACCTAAATTGGAAGCCAGCTGTTTATATCATTCCTATCCAAAATGTCATTGTGCATTGGCAAACGTGTATTACATACATAACAATTATACAATGTCGTAATTGTTTAGTAAATAAAGCGATCAAAGTTTAACATTTATTCTTTCTCTTAATACCCTATAAATAAGGATGCCTATGTGCAAAACGATCGTTTCAGAAAAGGTTTCGATCACTATGTATAATACCTACCGTGAAAACGTGCTTATTTTTCAGTTGAAAAAACACGGTTATCAAGTACCTATACCTACAGCTTTCAAAATAAACAGATAAACAGGTAAACAGATAAACAGGTAAACGGATAAACAGGTAAACAATATCTGTTTTTTTAAATAAAGCTGTTTCTGTTATAGCTGTTTATCTGTTTACCTGTTCAGTTGTTTACTAGTTTATCTGTTTACCAGTTTATACGTTTGGCCTTCTGTAAAAATAGCTATGTTTATCCTACTCAATTTAAGAAGCATGTATGTCTTAACGTCAATTATTTGCATTCGTTTTCCTAGCAGCTGAACAGCTGAACAGCTATAACAGCTGAATAGCTATAACAGCTGAACAGCTATAACAGCCGAACAGCTATAACAGCTTTATTGGTGAACAGACCCTGTTCCAGTTGATCTGTTTTTTGATATCTGTTTACCTGTTCCGTTGATCATGGATAATAAAGAGATGGCTTTGAAACGACGAATAGTTCAGGCGCGTAAAACGATACAGCAAAAGTACGATCGTCTCAAAGCGGATCGTTTTATTAAACAAGTGGAATTTGTACGAACGTATAAACCGCTAATTCAACCGCTAGCTCAGATAGTAAAGAAAATCGAACCGCTGCTATCATCGGTTATGGAAACGAAAAAGGAGGAGCCATCAGAGGACGAAGTATTTACATCACCTCCCAAAAAACGTCAATCTCCTGCAAAAAGAAAGTCACCACAACAACGTACGACTCCTGCGATACCTTATTAATCGCGAGTGAGACGAAGGCCCTCTTCCCTTACCGAGATCAGTCCGCTGACTAGACTTCCCTACTTTCAAAATTATCCGCCAACTGATATTAGTCCTATGGTTAGACCTTTTCACCCCACGGCTACTCCATCATTGAGACAGCCGCCATCATTTCTACAGAGTACAGTGATAGGAGAGCATCAACCGGAGGAAGAAGAAGAAGAGTCCTCTATTGTATCAGAATCATCTACTTCATTACTTGATATGCAAGGTTCGCAAGCCTTTTTTGAACAATACAAACACCTACCACGTATATACGTCGAGCGCATGATAAGAGATACGAGCAATGCAATCGACACCACTTTTGGAATTCATTATAATGTCGAAACGGATAAGTGGAGAATGGGCAAGACGGAGGTGACGATAGATGACGAAGGTTTGGTCATTAACGGGAACCGGTACAAAGGTACTGCAGGGCTATAAGAAACTTATCATCATGAATGAACCGGATGAATCGCTGGTATCCAAGCAGGATAGAGTAACTATAAGCAGATAATAATAGCAACTCATGTCGCACGGCGCAATTACGACCCCACCGAACAGATTCGTGGTAATACGAGCAAATTATACCTTACGCTAAACAGAATAAAGGCTACAAATACATACTGGTAGTTATCGATTGTTTCTCAAAATATCTGTGGACGAGAGGACTGAAGACTAAAACGGGTGAGGAGGTGACAAAAGCCATACAGGATATTTTCAAAACTACAAGACGTAGACCGAAAAATCTACAGTCCGATGCGGGGAAGGAATTCTATAACAAATCATTTGACAAATTGATGGCGCGAGAACATATTAATCACTATTCCACGTACAGTACAAAAAAGGCTGCCATAGCCGAAAGAACAATTAGGACAATCAAAAATTATTTATACCGTCAGTTTAGTCTACGTGGAAAATATGTATGGATTGATGCAATTGAATCAATCACGAGCGAGTATAATAATCGTAAACATCGAACAACGGGGATGAAGCCGATCGAAGTAAAGGCCGATACACAGCTGAAGGCCTACAGCCACATCAAGCTCTTCAACAAGAGACATCGTTTTAATGTTGGCGATGTAGTTCGAATTAGTAAGCACAAGAGTGTGTTCGCCAAGGGATATACTCCGAACTGGTCCAGTGAACTGTTTAAAATTGCAAAAGTGTAAATAACCAATCCGGTGACGTACTTGCTGGAAGACATGAAAGGAAAGCCGATAATGGGAGGATTTTATGAGCAGGAACTGCAAAAAGCTAAGTATTCCGATATCTATTTGGTGGAGAAGGTGCTGCGACGTAAGAAAGATAAAGTGTACGTCTAGTGGTGGGGACTGGACGAAAAATCTTGGATAGAAAATGATAATATCGTATTGTAATTTTCGCTGTAAATTAATAAATAAAAAAAAACAAAAGCTTTTTTGATCTTTTTTTATTTTTCCTTCCAATTACCATACAACATATTTTTCATTTTTTCTAGTAGTAGTAGTAACGCTAACAAGAATATCGTACGTTTTATGGTAATCGTTCAGCAGCGGCGAGGGCCATATGCTGCTATCTGGACCACACCTCCAACCCAGGAGAGCGTTAGGATCTTGTGTACCGGTTCTTATATTTTTCAATAGCCACTCGTAGATTTTCCAATGGTGAGCATCTTGCCGTGGACTAAAATTATACCTAACATTCGACTCTTGGCAAACATCAATAAATATTTGCAGCGCATTAAAGTTTGCGTATTCTGCCACTGTGCACATAGCATCGTTAATGACATACGAACTATCCTTATACATACTACTACTAATTACATTATTTACACTATTTGCTCTTAAATCTGCGATAAAAGTTGTAAAATAAAACGATCCGCTTTGAGACGATCGTACTTTTGCTGTATCGTTTTACGCGCCTGAACTATTCGTCGTTTCAAAGCCATCTCTTTATTATCCATGATCAACGGAACAGGTAAACAGATATCAAAAAACAGATCAACTGGAACAGGGTCTGTTCCCCAATAAAGCTGTTATAGCTGTTCGGCTGTTATAGCTGTTCAGCTGTTATAGCTATTCAGCTGTTATAGCTGTTCAGCTGTTCAGCTGCTAGGAAAACGAATGCAAATAATTGACGTTAAGACATACATGCTTCTTAAATTGAGTAGGATAAACATAGCTATTTTTACAGAAGGCCAAACGTATAAACTGGTAAACAGATAAACTAGTAAACAACTGAACAGGTAAACAGATAAACAGCTATAACAGAAACAGCTTTATTTAAAAAAACAGATATTGTTTACCTGTTTATCCGTTTACCTGTTTATCTGTTTACCTGTTTATCTGTTTATTTTGAAAGCTGTAGGTATAGGTACTTGATAACCGTGTTTTTTCAACTGAAAAATAAGCACGTTTTCACGGTAGGTATTATACATAGTGATCGAAACCTTTTCTGAAACGATCGTTTTGCACATAGGCATCCTTATTTATAGGGTATTAAGAGAAAGAATAAATGTTAAACTTTGATCGCTTTATTTACTAAACAATTACGACATTGTATAATTGTTATGTATGTAATACACGTTTGCCAATGCACAATGACATTTTGGATAGGAATGATATAAACAGCTGGCTTCCAATTTAGGTAATGCAGGTTCCTCGTTGATTTCGACGACATCCTGCGATAAGGTTTTTCGTATAAATTCTGCCTTCTCCTTTCCTTTCACATATATAGCCTCCATTGGTGATACTAGCCGGCGAAGTATAATCGGAAATAAGTGGGGCGGTGTATGTCCTTCTTCCCATTTAATACAATGGTGGTTGTGCATCAGCCAGATTGCTTGTCTCTGGTAGTTCACATCTAAGCTGCTAAATGAAAATGGAGGTTTGAACACAAAATGTGCAACTTGGTGCCCATTAAATACCGCCACCTCCTTTGGCGTAAATGTCGTTGTGGATGTTTTAAATCCTTGAACGTCAATAGCAATAACCATTTTCTGCTATTGATTCACCAACTGTTGCGAGCACTATAGGTACTACTGGACTACTAGCACTACTGTACTGATTGAAAGCATCGCTATAGCTTATATTTCCAACCCGTAACCTTGAAAGTGGTTGACTGCGATGATTGGCGCTTGTTATATGTGAACTGCCTCAGTTATTCCGAAAGGAATTGTATCAACGGCAAACAAATTCGGGTAGCGCGGGTTCCTCTTACGCAGAAAGGAGCCCTCGGCAGCGGTGGTGGAATTATTACAACTGCCAAAAATGAGGATCTCATAAATATACACAGCCTCAATCTATTCACCTGTCACCTCTTCCGTTTCCAGTTCTCTAAATAGCATGACTCCACTGCTACGTCGATACGATTTACAAAGGTGCGAATTTCAAACGCCAAGCACATTACCGAAAAGGCCCCCAACCGTAATTCTAATTAGTTTTGTAGTGTCTAGGGGAAAATAGAATCTGTAACGTTGAATACCAAAATCTTAGACCAAAACGAGGTATAGGTACTTTTGCTTATATGTATACTGTAATGTAATAGTATTTTACATTATTAGCCAGGTAAGTGAGTTTTTACTGGCGATAGGAGAAGTTGACTGGCGAGCCGTCAGGCGAGCCTGTCATCTCCTAGAGCCAGTAAAAACTATTACCTGGCGTATAATGTACAATATTTTATTTGTTACTCATTGGTAAACGTAAATAATTAGTTCTTAAATTGATCTCGAAGAAATTTCTAAAATATCATATTATCCATGTAACCGAGACTTCGCATTAATTCTGGCCAATGAAATTACTAGATTACTAACTTGTAAAATTTTTACACGTCAGCTGTCAGTTTTACAAGTCAGTAGCGTTTAAAGATGACGTTTACCCGTTTGCGTTTTGTCTTGTTAATCAACGTTTACAACTGAGTAACAAATAAAAATAATTCATTGACCGACAGGCGTGGATGTCACGGGTACCTCATATTATATTCCTCAAAATAATTGCCCAAAGCCTCTCGGCGTAGGTAATGAACCACTTCCCACCTCGGTATGTAATCTACTACTTTTGGGAATGTTTATCTTAGGGGGGTAAGAAATTGTTTTGCTATTATAGGAAATGTTATAGGGGGGAGCGCCGTTAAGAGAGCTTTCTTATATACAGTTTATTTTTTAAATAATTCATGCACATCCTTTTTTTTTCTTCATGCTAAATTTCTGCGCCATCCTATCAGCACTCATGAAGACTTATTTGTAGGGGGCAAGGAGTTATTGAAGTCGGTTATCCACCTTAAAATATTTATGAAATCATGGATAGAACATACGCACAATATATGCTCGGATGCAACTGTGATTATGCAACCACACTAGTGACAGTCCCATTCTGCATTCGGAAAAGTATGATACTGTGTTTAGTTGCATTAACTGCATCTTCGCGAAATGTCGGATGCAGTGTTGCAACCATACTAGCTCGCTTCTGCATTCTGGGTTGCATAACAAAGCTATTAATTTACATCTTTCAATATAAATATATTTTAAAAGTGAACTTAAGAAATTCTTCAACAAATTGAAAATCCTTTTTTCCAAGCGCCTCTCTTTTGGAAGAGTCCAGTTGTTTTGTCGACGGTTTGCGCATCCACCAGTTTGCAGCGGTATCCATATTTTTTAGGCCCGCCCGTAGGTCTTGTGCGCCAGTTCCTTACAGGTCGGTCGCTTCCAGAGCCGAAAAGTAGGCTGACGCTTTTCATTAGGTCTTCTTGACCTTTGCCGCTCGAGGGTTGTTGATGTGGTTGTGTGACTGTAATCAATCATCGGTTACGGTTCTACAAAATATTTCCACAAAAACTTACGGTACATTCGTAGGATTGGTTCCACACCACCTGAGTAGATATTAATTGAAGTTAATTTAAGGCATGCGATGGTGCTGGTATCCCAAAGTGATAAAGCTATGCAAAAAGAAAATATGCAGCAGCAACTCCATTCTATCAGCTGTGCTATGACCCTACTCGAAATGTTCCCCCATATTTACTGTAAACAAGTTATTATTTTTAACATGCGTGCGCAAAAATAGTAGGGGTGGGAGAGAAATATAAAACAGTTTGTACCTACTTCCGCAATAGTTGACCAAATTTTTTAATTATTAGATTCAAATTATCGTCGTCCTTCGTATAATACCGGGGGGAAGCGGGGAGGTCGCCGGGGGTGCACTGCCACTGCGTTTTTCTGCAGTCCTCGCATTATTTTAGTTAAGGACTGTTGTTGTTAATTTGGTTGCCGTTTTTTTTGTAAACTCTTCCTTTGCATTTCCGGTTTTTGGTTGTAAGGTTTGGGTACTTTTTCGCCATGACGTATGTAAGAAGAGAGACGCGAATGAACTAATGGAAAATTTCAACCAGTGTCTTTAGCGGAGAGAAGAGGGATGAGCTGCTACATGATGCTTGCAACAGACGTCTTTGTTTCAACACCTGCAGGGTCCGGGGGGGAATGTATTCGATTTAGATTCCAAAGTGCAAGCGCGCTATACAATTTTTCTTTGGTATACTTTTCTAATTTACCAATTATACCTATAGCGCAACTTGCCGGTTTACCTACTGTAAATGAAGATTTACTAATATTCGTATTTACCCTCTTATACGTACCTACTCTTATTTAGTTCCATACGTAGTTGTATGTCTACAAAATAGATTCTCAATGATAAGCAATTCGTGGAAACCAATTACAGCCACACGTAAATTATATCCTTGCTTTTTGGAAATTTTCCCCCGAGCAATGTAGTGCCCTTTATACAAGAACAAGGAAAACGCGATGTAGGTGCATAAGTACCTACGTATATATAGGCAAATGCCCCCACTAAACGCTAATGGAAAAGGTGCTTATCTAACTGCTGCTGCTGCATTTCTTTACTGCCTTAACTATTGCAAGCATTCTCGCGAAGTAATGATTAATTAAAAGGTGATGGGGAAAAAATTACTCTTCCAACTTTTTGACAAAAAACAAACGACTCGCAAAATCCTGTCATTGTTTTTTGATGTTCCGCTAACAGCTAACTGGCCAACTGCGCTTTATAGACAGATAGGTATTACGAAAAAAAAAACCAATTTAAAATTTATTTCGTATGAAGGGCTACCGCAAAATGCGAAACTGTATTCTAGTTCTCCGAAACCACTATTTCTAATGAGGAATATATATTACGAAATGCTAGTAGGTACGTCCAATATTAATTACCCTAACGAGACATGTTTTATTTGATTTTAACCAAAACTACTTACCTAGATATCCTAAAGAATAAATAGGTGACTTCCTTGACGTATTTTACCGCGTAAGGCGTTTTCAAAAAAACAAAGCGCCCTTGTTTCCGACCGTTATTCCTGGAAATGGGAGTATGCATTTCAGATCTAAAACAAAGAATGTATCGTTTTCTCACTCGTTACACGTTCCGTCTTTAGTTTTCCGCTACGATCGCAATTTGCCTCCTATTTACTATAGTTAAACGTAAAGTGCGCGCGCGAGTCACACACAATATGACATCACGAAAATTCTCAACGTTTCGAGCATCGGGCGCGAAAATTTCGCAACAAACATTTCTAAAGCCACCTGTCGATCAACAACGGCTATCAACGACACGTTGGCGTTGGCTCCAGAAATAAACGCTGTGGTAAACAACGCGGTGTCTCTTAGGTAAATTCGTATCAAAATGGGATTCCATTGAAATAGATGCCCGTGTCATCACAATCAATTCGCCCCACGATTGTGTAAGTATACAACATTACTCTGATACCTTTTGAGTTGGGGCATGTAGATACTACGTTAAAAGTAATTGTTTTCTTGTTTTTACAGAACAGAAAATTTAGTGGACACACATCCGTAGCGCGGTTAGAAGGAGGATTTGCTACAGATTTTCTGTTTGCCTGGTGGGTTAGTACCTTCAATAAACGATTTTTTTTCATTCTCCAATTTTCTTTTTTAAAGTTGAAAATAATCCCTCAAATTGCTGGAAACGATGAGATCACCTACACTGCCTCCACTACCAACAGCTCAGGTGGAGCCCATGGTTGAAACTTTATCGTAACGGGCGAATTATTGCTTACAGGGACGCAAAACAACTTGAATCTCTCTCGATGCCCTTCGTCGTTTTTCCGCACCAAAGGTACGTTGTGGTTGGAGCCCATTTAACGATCCAAGGGATATTCGCAACCTACACCTTCGAGGGGATTGCAGCGCAAACTACATATTTCAACACAAGAGGCGGGATGGAATTCAAAGGATGACCAGAGATGGCATTTTTTCTTTTCTTAATGAAACACGATTATTTGTAGTCTAATGGTTTTATTTACAACACTATTTACATAATCTTTTTTCAAAAATAGCTAATGTTTACATAAATTTTAAGTTTGTGGTCTTTCCTGACGGTCCTGCACTTGTAATGAACACCTCGTTTGTCTTCAAGGATTCTTGGAACTCGCTCAGCCGATTACCTACTTTGAAATACTCGTAGAACCGCAGTGGTAGTACGCATTTATAATTTTCTGTTTCCAGTACTATTCGGTCACCATACTTTGTGTTTATGATATCGATATTCAGAATTTTAAACTTTTCCTCCACTTCCATATCCTTAACGTTCTTAAATGCTTTACAGAATGTTTCATTGTTGAGCGCATTAAGATCCATTTTTTAACTGTTTGGAAAGCACTATCGGACTGAATGAAAAAACGCCCTGCAGCTCACCTTATATTTCCAAAGTGTGGCCTTGAAATCTACAGTAATAGATTTCTGCACGGTGATTGACAGGAGATAGAATTGTTAGCCCGGACGCAAACCCCGAAAGCAACTTAGTGTGATTTCAGTCCTACATTATTGAGAGTAGCTTTACTAGTTTTACAAACCCCAGTCCAGAACCGTACAAGCAACACATTCGAACCCACGCAGCACATATACAAACCTAGTTACTTGAAGGCCCCGATCAAATTATCCTACCCCGGAAGTAAACCACCACGATCAAATTGCCTTAAACGACCTTGAAACTTCACCGTCACCTGACAACAAACCTCCAGCCCAAATAGCTCGGACGCAAACCTCCGATACTTTATATCGAGCACAAACCTCGACTCCTTGACATTGACGTTAGCACAGGTGCAAACCTCGCTAGCGCAGTTCAGAACCACTCAATCCTAGTGACTTTTCTAGGGGGATTTTAGTGTGATTTAGAATCACCCGTACACTGCCATCGACAATACCCCTCGACTCAGGCGCAAACCAAATTACTTTAGCTCGGACGCAAACCTCCGATACTTTATCTGGAGCGCAAACCTCGACCCCCTTGACGTTAGCACAGGCGCAAACCTCGCTACCACAGTTCAGAACCACTCAATTCTAGTGACTTTTCTAGGGATTTTCATCTAGTGAGATTTAGAATCGGTCATATATTACTCTCGACTCAGGCGCAAACCAAATTACTTTAGCTCGGACGCAAACCTCCGATACTTTATCTCGAGCGCAAACCTCGACCCCCTTGACCTTAACTTTAGCACAGGCGCAAACCTCCGATACTTTATCTTGAGCGCAAACCTCGACCCCCCTGACATTAGCACAGGCGCAAACCTCGCTACCACAGTTCAGAACCACTCAATTCTAGTGACTTTTCTAGGGGATTTTCATCTAGTGAGATTTAGAATCGGCCGTACACTACCATCGACAAGAACCGTCAGGCACAAACCGACTTACTTTAGCTCGGACGCAAACCTCTGATACTTTATCTTGAGCACAAACCTCAACCCCTTGACCTTGACGTTAGCACAGGCGCAAACCTCGCTAGCACAGTTCAGAACCACTCAATTCTAGTGCCTTTTCTAGGGGATTTTCATCTAGTGAGATTTAGAATCGGCCGTACACTACCATCGACAAGAACCGTCAGGCACAAACCGACTTACTTTAGCTCGGACGCAAACCTCTGATATTTTATCTTGAGCACAAACCTCAACCCCTTGACCTTGACGTTAGCACAGGCGCAAACCTCGCTACCACAGTTCAGAACCACTCAATTCTAGTGACTTTTCTAGGGATTTTCATCTAGTGAGATTTCGTAGCGGCTATATATTACTACTTTGAGATATTGAGTGTGAGGTTTTTTTTATATCGGGTCATGCTCGCGCCGCCATGCTGAAGAGGTGAATAAAACTAGGAAAAAAATTAATTAAGTAGGGTTGAGGCATCTGTGTTTGAGACAAGGTGAGGGTTGACAAACGTTCGATTTGCTAGTCAGGGGAAGTGTACGAGTCAGAAAAATAAATCATTTCAAAATTATTAGTTAATTTGGGTAGGTCCCTCATACATAACGTAACAATATTATCTGTAGTTCGAATTACAAACAAATAACTGTTTAATTTTTAGAGAAACGTATATACTCCTTTTTTATTAATAGTTCCGCATCATTACACCAAGACCCGATAATGGGGCTATATCTAATTTTACTTTTGAGAATATATTTACGTGATTACGTAATATTTACAATGTGAGATTTAGAAGTGGTTTTTTCAAACAATATAAAAGATATTAATTTCAAATAACGTACTTATTTCAAGTTTAGGTGATGTGACGTTATTAAGCCCCCCAGGTACGATCATGAAATTGATTAAAATGGCTAGAGAGCACCTTAATTAAGCGTTTTCAACAAAAAAATGCGGGAGAAGCCCTAAATTTTCCACAATCTTAATGCAAAGTTCACATAATTTCGTCAAAATGTGAGGTTATGTAACTCCAAATTTCATGATTACTTCAATTTTTTAAGAAGTTATGTTATTTCTCCATGATAGTACTGTACAATTATTTCCCAAATTTGTTTTTTTTTCATCTCTAAAAATTTACCGCTATGGACCCGGGCCTACATGGCCCATTGCTAAATCCGGCCCTGCAAATAGAGAAAAGTGTGTGACCTCCAATAGTGAACATACATTATTCACAGTTGAGCACCTATTTAAAAGTCATACTTAATGCATAGGGCGATAGGGGTCAATATCTTTGACAGTAAAACAGCCAAGTCTTGGAATTAGAATTTAGCGGTCGATTATGACGTATCCACTCTATTGGCAGCTGACCACAGTTAAACAAAATAGAGGAGGGGGGAAACTGGTGTGAGTTCTGTCAGTTAAATGGTATTAACTCCTCGTTTCAATAACGAACATTTTGGAATTTCTAACCTAACAATTTAATAAAGACTTGCTTCTTTTGGTTCGTTCACCACTTATAGATCGACAATGAGCGGAGCACCAGGTAGCCCAAGATTATCGGTTAAAGGAGTTTTATGCTTTGACTATACCTAGGTATGGCAATATTTGGGTTCCGGTAGTCGTTCTAGATTATTTAAGGGGACTTAAAAATTATGCGAGGACAATGGGTCATATGCTGCAAACCTTAACTATCACGATACCGAATCGAGTTAAAAAAGTGGGGAGAAATAAATATCACAACCGGTACTACGATTGCTTTTTAGATTTGGAGCTAGAGATTTGTTAGTTCGAACCATTTACCTCATATAATACAAATGGAAGTTAGGAGGGGATCAGTAAGGTTCTTGTTGTTATCAAAGCTGTTCCACAAGGCAACTGCCAAATGCTTCGCAGATGGATTAAGCGTACTTTGTAAAGCAGTGGTATGGACGTTATTTTCCGCGTATGGCACCAGGCATGAAGTCACATCTGCTGCTAGTAGGAAATGGTTAGCTTTGAAACTATTCGGTTATAAACGGGTGGGTCCCAGAATCCCAAAATGTTTGCTATGCTGTATAACAGATCTGTTTGTTGGGACAGATCCTTTACGAAACAGTGTTAGGCGACTAGACTTTGTATTTACTTTTGGGTGATAGAATTAAAATACTTGGATATGTAAGCGGTAGCCTTAGTTCTGTCTTAGAATCACCGTAAGGAAATTAGTACGAAAACAAAATTCATAATTGTCGCAACGTCTTTTAACCAGGGACCCGGACCCAAATGAAATGTCGGTCCCGGTTCTGTTTATATTTAAGCGAAAACATTTAAAACGGTTCGGTCCGGTTTGGGTTCCAAAAAAATAACGGTTCGGTTCTGCGCGTTTTGTCGGCCCATAACGGTTCTTTTCGGTTCTAGTCTTTCAGAAAGTATGGCATTCCAAATAATTCATTATAACATCATAATAAATTTATCAATTTTCAGGATGTGTTAAGAACAGTAAACTACCGAAAAGAACCGCTCCGGTTCTCAATATGTTTCTATTTCTTAAGGAATAACGGTTTCGGTTCGGTTTTCGGTCCTGAAAAAATACCGGTTTCGGTTCTTTTTCGGTATTTACGAGACGAGATCAAATGCAATCATAAGACCAAACCAGGGACCAAACGAACATACCTAAGTGATCCCACCATACCCTCTGGAATGTGCCTCTAAATGGATTGCTGAAGCTGACTACTTGGTATGCAGTGCGGAGCTTGCCATAGAATAGAAAGGGAAACGCGAGCTGTATTCTACATTAACGAAGGTACTCTTATGCTTATTTACTTCGAGGAGGTCTTTCATATAATCAAGATCGAATGTTTTGCATTAATTTATAATGGGGACCGGCCTTTCATAATTCAGTTAAATTTGTTGGAGAAGTAATCTCCCAGGTGAATACATTTGTTTCCATAGAAATTAGATATATTTAAAGGTAAGATCCGTCTCTAAACGTATTAGTCAGAAACGAAACTAAAGCTAGTCCCTATTTTGGTTCCCTCTCTGACTTAATAGTAGAAGACATTCATTTTATACACAATGGCAATGGCTTTTTTTGTCACTCTGAACTTCTTTTTTTTAACTAAGTACATATTTGTCCCGGGAATAAAACGTATTCGCGGATATATAGCACAATTTTTCCACCTAAATGAATCCATATTTTGTAAAGCTCAATTTTATATTTTGTTTATTAATTAGTTATTGGTTGTAGATTTTAGAACAAGAGAAATCACGAAAAATGGGAGACACCTGCCGAAATTCCTATGTAATATGTAAATAATTCGTGTTGCTCTCCGATTCATCATGCGTCTGTTTTAAATACTCCGCTTTAAATTTGCCAGTTCGGCATTCAAATTGAAATTAGGATCGGCGTTACCATAATTTCAGACTAAATGGAACCCTTTTCAATTGTGAGGCTTGCAAATGAATCAATTAGTTCTTCAGATGACATTATAATTGAATTTACATGTTCATCGTACTAGATGACTCCTAGATGAGCGATTTCCTCGTGGCTGCCGATTTACTAAATCGCCTTTCTGTCGTTAGGATTAAATTGGAGACAGATGAGATAATCAATATCATATACTGATTTTTATGTTAGAAACCATTTATCATACGGTAGGAATCTGACAGCGGATTTTTATCTTAGTCCATCCCTCCCTCTTGTGGGTAGGTGTATAAATCGAAAGGCAAACATAGCCCACAAATAACCCGAATTTTTTTTGTTAGCAAAGTCGTTATTTATCTGAAAAGCTAAGCGGTGTACCTAAGTAAATAAAAGAATATACAAAGAAAACAATGTAAAAATTCGCACCTTTCAATAAAATGGTCGTTTACAGAGCTCCTAGACCTAATATTAACTTGCAGTAAATTTTCACGCGACAACAAAGATGGATGGATAAATTATCCCAAACTAAAATTTTGACTGGCCTATGATCGATTCCCCACTAACAAGTTTTTAATTTCGCTTGGCTGAGCAAAGCAGCAAAACTCTAATACATCAACGCGCTGTATTGCTTTTGTAAATTCCATGAAATTAAGAGAAGCAGTAAACTTTTATGGAATAACTTGTGACCTTCATCTTCTGTCGCGATCAAATTGATTTTTTATATGGCATCCCAATATTTATCGAGAAGGTAGCAGTTTTATGGCGTACTCAATATGAATTTGATCTTTACGAACACAAAATATGGCATAACAGTGGCAAGTTTATGGATATTACGAGTAGGTACAAATTTGATAAAAGATCAGATGAAATTACATACGAAGTCGTTTGCGAGCAATTCGGGACAACCGCGAGTTACCTCCCTCATTTCGGTGTTTGTTACAGTTTAACATCTCATGTTATGCCAGAACTCGTGCCAGAACGAATGCTCTTACTTGTTTGTGCCTCTATTTAACACCTTTGATCTATATCGCATTATGTGTTTTTCATTGTCTATTTGAAACACAATTTTACTTTGTTGTATCGCATTTTTATACTAAAATAAACATTCAACATTTTGTAATGCGAGTAATGATAATAATTTACTAAACGGCAGTGAAATGTGCTTCCGTTGGGTCGATCCCACGGCTACGTGAGGCCTTAATTACATGTGCATTCCATACTCGAATGTCTATTCCAAAAATTTCATAATGTGCGGAAATATCGATTTTGATTTTAAGGCAAAAAACAAGGTCGAACGATAATAATTTCCAATATCATCTACCAACAACCAAAGAAGCTTATTATTTTTGTTAAACCTTGTTAAAATATTTAGATCATCTGAATAAATTTTGAATGCCATACAAAGTTGTCGAAAATATCAAATCTGAATCATCAAAATAATGTCAACCAAACTTCACGATGGGCAGGGTATCATAGATGTATGTCGATTATCCATGTGAAACACGCTTCGGTTATGTTGGGATAAAGTTGATACACTTCGCGGTAAATATTAACCGGAAGTTGCATCTGAAATAATTAAAAAAACTGAAAATCGCAAATTTCAAACAAAAGCTTCTATACAGCAAAATTTTTCTGTACAACAACTTGTAAGTTTTCAAAGGAGTTCCCAGAAAACATCCCCAAAAGTTTTCGGAAATATTTCTAAGGTTTCTATTTCTACGAGAACTCATGAAATAAATTGTTTTGAAGACGGATTGAAGAAAGATCTCTATGGATGGATTGTACTATTCCAGCGTTCTTTAAAATCCGCACAATCTTTAGAACGATGAGAATTGAGAATCCTTAGAATTTTCAGAATAAATAATTAGAATCCTTAAAAACTTCATAACGTGAGTCTGTTCACCCATAGCGAAGAAGACTCTCCATAGGTTCTATCGTTCACCCATAGCATAGGACCACAACACCTAACGTTCACTCACAACGTCCTATCGTTTACTCATACCATAGGACCGTCTCCATCTGAGATAGTAAGTACTGCATGTAACGTGTTGTCAGCAAATAAATACCGTCACAATTCTTACAATTAAAAACGCGCATTCACCAAGCACCCCGAAGAAAAAGAAAAGGCAACAACGCAACCTACTGATGCGCTTACGGTACCAGATCCGATATCTGCACTTCCAGCAACAACTAAATCGTCAGGGTGAAGTTGTTCAGGTATCTCCTTTCCCCTCTTTGCTTTCACAACTACCTCCCACACCTACGCGTCGAAAGGTGTGCATCGTGTCGTGTATTTATTACTATATAGGTAATTATTACAAAATGTTTTCAAACTTTTTAATACCAACTCCCAATAAGTCTTACAAGTCTTCAAGAAGGCTTTCAAAATAAATTTTAAGAACGATTTTGAAAGTACACTAAAGAGGCTGGCAATTACCCAAACCATTTCTAAGAAAGTTTCCGAAAAGTTTTTAAGATATCTACGAGATTGCGAAAGTGATTTTAAAAGCAGAACTAGGTAGTTTTCAGAGATGGCTAAAAAGAAATTTCTAAGATACATAACGAACGTTTACTCAAAAACGAAAAATCCTTACGAATAATTTTAAAACACTGAAAGACTGTTTGCTGAATAGGTTTCCCAGACATTTCTAGTATGATTCGTCTAAGTTACCGCATCAAGGACCTTAGATACCTTTTGGACTGAAAGAGGTCCGGCTAATTAACAATGTATTTTATGTACTTTATGTAAGAGATTTTAGAATGCCGCTTTTCACAAATGGGAAAGTGTTGGACTTGCTTTTAAATCAGTTTTGAGTTAAATTACTCAAATTCAATAGTTATTTTCTGGGGTTGTTAATATTTCTACTCGTATATTGTAGATGTGATGTAATATGTTTGTTGAACGTTCTCCTACAGGTACCTCCATTCCACCAGATCCCTCCCCAATATTTACCTTTTGCGAACAATGATTCGGAATTTTTTTCGGCTCCGATCTTTGTTTCGACGTTCTAGAGGAACTCTTTCGGAATTTTTGGTTCATTTTACACTTTTGATAAATTTACATATAAGCTTTTTTTTGCGTTTAAAAGTCAATAAATGTGTTATTTGCGATCCACCTTTCCGATAGTAACCTTGGGTACAATCCCTCTGTTGTTGAATGAGAGGTTTGTATTACTACACTGGTGTTCCGAGTTCGTGTTTTCCCGCTTTTGTTAGCTCGG
Source organism: Photinus pyralis (assembly GCF_008802855.1). NCBI lineage: Eukaryota > Metazoa > Arthropoda > Insecta > Coleoptera > Lampyridae > Photinus > Photinus pyralis. The sequence goes on from NW_022170249.1 coordinate 62,488,350, forward strand.
GAGCTGTCGACTTGGGTACACCACAAGATCTTGCAATATATTTTCGAAAAAATTACTCAAATAAATTCCTAAGAAGATTATTATGATTTTAGAAGTCTTCCTAAGAAGTCATTAGATTTCACTTGGATTTTTAAAATATCGGTAAGTAAGATTTGTATAACTTCCCAGAAAGACGTTCAAAACGAGTTCAAAGCAACTTCTAAGATTTTTTTCCAAAATCTATATGGAGATTTCGAAGAGTATTAATACAGATAAGTACTAAAACTTAGTGAATAATTACGTGCTGATAAAATGATTTTTTGGTTATATTCGTGACCTCAAAACGTCAAAATATTCAACAGAAAACAACAAACTTAAAACATTTTAACTTCTATGAAAAATTCAGTTTGTCGAACCAGAAAATTTGGCTCTCTCCAATGATCCTCTGACTGAAAGACTCAGACTTGGCGACGTACTTTAACTTCCGACTAAGAAATCAAAACACCGATTCCCCATACGCCACTGACTCAGTTAAATGAAAAGCGTAACGATTGTTCCAATAATTAGCGGTACAAACCCGAATGTCCACCCTGATTGGAATATGCCAATATGACGTCTCTGAGACGAATCTTAATTTTGAGATCGGACCCTCTCATCCCATTTTAAAATGCACACCAAGTTGGTATGTACCTACGTACCTACTTTTTCCGCCGGATCGTCATGTCAACGCCATAGAAACCCGCCCTTATTTAAGATACTCAAATAATGTAAATACCTACTTAGACAGGGGCTGCTGTTGCTATATACACAAAAATTCAAATTTATTTCTCATAAATTCTCATAATTCTCATAAAAAAGTTTCGAGCAGAAAGAAAGATTAGTACTAGGTAGGTGTATGAGGGCTGTGTGTTGTGAAAACTTGTGCGTACCGTACCATCGCCCAAATAACGCTCTAAAACGCAAAATTGGATTGAAGTTATAGAACAGCTGGTCATTTGATGTGCCTACAGGCTTCCCTAAATTTTTAATTATCAATGTTTTCCGCTATTATACCTCATCGCCTAAATTCTGAACGAACGTCGACGCGGAAATTAAAAATAGATATTTTAATGAGAATCTTAACTCTTGAATTTTGATTAAATTCATAAATTAGATTTAACGATGCGTAGGTATTTACTAAAAGTGAAATTATTTACCATTCGCGATGAAATCGATAGCCCGTATTTCGTACCGAAAGATTTCCCCGGAAACGTTTTCAATAAAAAAAGCGTGATTTGCCTTTGATTACGTACGACCGGGGCACATTACCTTACAATGTTTTGTATATATTTTGTATTTTAAAATCAATTACTTCGAGATCTGTATACTAATTTACTTACAATACTTTTATTTTGCATGATCAGAACATTTCGATCGTTTAAATTGTGCCAGATTAAGAATAATTTCATTATAACATACTGAAGTGCGTTTTTTTTAAATTGCCCAGGTAAGTATGATTTCCAACCTAATTACGAAAAGGTGAAACGACAACAAAGGCAGGGTTATGACGACGAAGGCCTCCTTCCAATCTTTGCACAGCAATCTTCAATTTGGATTTGAATTTAAATGGCAAACAAAAGTAATGGCGGGACTTCTTGTACATGAAGTGGAAACATAAGTAGGTCAACACAAATATCTCTTCTAAACGGTTTATTGGCGTTGAAAATTGTTTCCACTACTAAAAAACACTTGTGAAACGATATTTAGCACTTTTTCCACTAAATTTAAATAATTAACGCCATAAAACAAATGCGGCAAGCTCGTCTGGCGTACGTCTTCACGCATCTCTCTTGAACCAATGCGGATGAAAGCTCGTACATGTCTCATTTACCCCGAGAAACCCAGTTTAAGTTCATTTCGCAATCGATTCAATAGTTTTTGTATGAAAAATGCCCTTTTCTTCAGTAGCACTGGCAACTCCAGATGCTTGTTGGTGTTGTAAACCGTACTCACTCTTTTGATTTATTTGAACAACAAATTTGACAATCAGATCGTTACGATTTATCGTAGCGTGTAAACTAACCTTAACTTATGTAAAATGAACATTAGGGTGGCAGACGTGTTCCAATACTCGCCCAAATTCTGTGATTATAAAAATATTTCGTTGGCGAGTTGTAGTAGTGGCGAGTTCTCCAGTGGCGAGTAAAAGTTGCTGAAAATTCATTTTTTGTTTCCCATAGACTGAATTACAAATTGCGATAATTGCCAATTGTGGCGACAATCGTGTCCATGAATATTAAACGAGGTGTCACCCTAAACCAGGCCCTAAACCAAGGGTAATGTATTCTTTTCCCTGATTAAATTTGATTTGATATAATTATACGGAAAGGCTAAACTCCAACATAAAGGTGAAATTTGACTCATTGTTTTTTGGTATATGCATCTCATTATGAGACTGAACCTAACAAAGGCTACTCGTAGCAGTTGTGTCTAATACGAAGTTTCTAAGATCAATCCATTGGGGCCAAATGTTGTCATTGAGCGAGTATTACGCCGGAATTACTAAATCTTATAAGATTTAATTCAGAATATGCCTGTTACTTTGTAGAGTTTACGCTTGCTGTAACCATGACGAGTAAGAACATTTTGTCGTACCAAACCCAAATTCATTAAATACAAAATTGCCTTGTAAAGCTAAATAGATGGAAGGAGGCAGTAATAAAGAAGTTGTACCAAGCGGAGATTTTAAGAGCGTAAGCACCCATTTATTAAAATATAGAAGTATATTGCTATTAGTCTTTACGCAATCATTCATTAGCTCATTCTCTGAAGCACCATCACGAATTTTAATATACAAGCGTTCCCGAAATTGATTTTCCAGAATTACCAGCTCTCATTAATATTTGCCCCAGCCATCCCAATTTATAACATATACGACTATAATGCAGATCAAGTAGTAACTCCGTTCATTCCTTATTATATACGTATCAGGAAATATGGTAATGTACTGCTTAAAAGGTAGATTCGCCATACTACAACTCAACTACTGTTGAAAGTACGTGCCAAGTAAAGTGAACCGGTCAAGTTGGAATTGCGGTTCGGAAGTACTGACCTCCTGACCTATCAATAATCCTAACCCGAGCGCTGAACACATACATATCCCAATTTTACCTATGACGCAGAGGAACCCGTTCAGTTATAATAGGCATTCTGAGTAAATCAACTTAATCTGGGAAGGCGAAGACTAGTATAAAAGCAATAGCGATCTGAGGGCGAGTTTGGACCTTTTGTGTGCACTAAAAGTGCTCTTGACTTCACTTACTTGGCGTGCCGACACTACTTTTAACAAGTTAAAAAGTAATCGTAAACGATTTACATAAAGCGCATTTCCACTTGCATTCATTTCCTATTTGTAAGATGCAACTTTTGTTAAAATCGTAAAAATCCGCCCACAAATATGAAAGATAGCGTTGCACATGGGCAATCCATTGTTGACGTGCTACTTCAATTTCAGTTTATGATTTCATTTCAATGCTTTTCTAAATAAGAAAGTTGGAACTGCGCATGCGCAAACCTAAATTTTAAAACTAATGTTAGATTTTCCTTTGTTCCAAGCGCCTAAGTATCAAATTTCATTTAAATGGTTCCATAGATAAAAAAGTTGGCACTGCGCATGCGCAAAATAAAATTTTGAAACTGGCGTTTGATTTTCCTTTATTCCATGTGCCTATGTATCAAATTTCATTTAAATACTTCCATATATAAAAAAAGTTGGCACTGCGCATGCGCAAAACCAAATTTTGAAACTGGCGTTTGATTTTCCTTTATTCCATGTGCCTATGTATCAAATTTCATTCAAATACTTTTATAAGTAAAAAAGTTCAATTCGGTTTATAAATGGTTGAGATGCGAAAAGGGCACTGTGAATTTTGAATCGATTCGATTCAACTTTTGGCATTGCGTATTATATGGCTAAAGCTATGCCCATATTGAATTTCATGCAATTCATTTCATAACTAACGGAGATGTAAAAGCGATCGAACATTTCTAAACAAAGTTATCGTTCACACGGACAGATAGATGGACAGACAGACAAAGGAACAGACGGAGAGACCAACCGGCAGGCGACTGATAGCAATGCAAAATTATAAACGATCTCTAGGATCGTTAATAAACGGCAAAAGTGTAAAATTATGGAACATGTAAAAACGGTTTTTTGTTTTTTTTTTCAATAACTTTTTTTTAAGCGGTACAGAA
>NW_022170249.1:62492664-62541650 GCF_008802855.1 Photinus pyralis
TGGACCAGTTCGGAGTATATCCCTTGGCGAACACACTCTTGTGCTTACTAATTCGAACTACATCGCCAACATTAAAACGATGTCTCTTGTTGAAGAGCTTGATGTGGCTGTAGGCCTTCAGCTGTGTATCGGCCTTTACTTCGATCGGCTTCATCCCCGTTGTTCGATGTTTACGATTATTATACTCGCTCGTGATTGATTCAATTGCATCAATCCATACATATTTTCCACGTAGACTAAACTGACGGTATAAATAATTTTTGATTGTCCTAATTGTTCTTTCGGCTATGGCAGCCTTTTTTGTACTGTACGTGGAATAGTGATTAATATGTTCTCTCGGGGTTAGGAAAAAAAACCACTGGAAAAAAAGGGTTAGGAAAAAAAACCACTGGAAAAAAAACCCCGGAAATAAAACCCCCGGAATAAAGACCCCCGGAATAAAAACCCCTGGGAAAAAAAACCCCAGGAAAAGAAACCCAGCAAAATTCAAATTCAAAATAATTTCTTATACAACTGCAAATTTTATTATTTTCAATGTTCATTAGCTCATTTCTTCCCTTAATCCCAGACATTCCTAATGAGTTTTTGTAGTTAAATGGGTAATTAATGAGCGCGGTAAAATAAAATCTCCTATTATTATTGCATTTTGCAAATCTTGTTGATAAGTGCACTTAATCGTAATTAGGCATTCTTAATGGGGTTACATTCTTTTCAATCCCATTGACGATGGTTTCTATATAAATTAATATTTTCAAAATAATTGTTACAATTTAACAAACTATGGAGGTGATAACTTCAAATAAAGGTGGTCAAAAGTTATGTTTTGGTGGTTACATGTACGTTGTACATAAACGATGTGCTAACAATATTCGCTGGAGATGTAATAAATATACTTCATTAAAGGTAAACCTTTTTTTATTTTTTGCCATTATACCACTATGGTCTATAGCGCAATCAAAACCGAGAACGAGACATTTCGTGGATTGCCACAGTAGAACGGTCAGGTATTAAAGTGTTCTACTTTGGCAATGCACGAAATATCTCGTTCACGGTTGTGATCCTACTATAAGTGTTAGGTATAACTTCAATAAATGAATATTTTAAATAAATTTATTTACTTTTTATAGTGCCGGGCGATACTCGTCACGTCGTTGGACAATGAGGATCCAGATTTACGGGCAGAGCATAATCATCCTAATAATGCCGAAGAAATCAATGCGGTCAAGTGTATCCAAGGTATGAAGGTTAGAGCTAGGGATACATTGGCTAAACCTATTCAAATATATGCCGAAGCTGTGCAACAATTGCCAAACTCGACACGTGCTGTATTGCCAACTGAAGATGCAATTAAAAGGACGTTGCGAAATCACAAGGGCGCTAAATTTCCAGATCCACAAAGCTTGCAAGAACTTCTTATTGAAGGTACGGTAAATTTGTAGTTTATTGGTATTTTGTAGAAACGTATTGCGTGAACATATATTAATTTTCCTTTCGTTATTTTTAGGCGACTGGCGTACTACAGGAGAGCCCAACAATGAAAGGTTCCTCCTACATGACAATGGACCAAATTCGGACGAGCGGGTGATAATATTTGCTACTGATGGATGTTTGGTCCATCTTGCGAATTCTACAGCGTGGTTTGTAGATGGGAACTTCTCTCTAGCGCCAAATCTTTTTTTGCAACTATATGTGGTGCGTGTCAAAATACAAGGACTTTTTGTAACATGCGCTTATAGTTTGTTGCAAAGGAAGACACAAACCAGTTACGAAATCATGCTCAGGGCACTAGTAAGCAGTTGCGAGGAGAGAAATCTGTTTCCAGATCCTCTATCAATAAACATGGATTTTGAAAGAGCTGCAATTCAAGCATTTCAGGCTGTATTTGGAGATCATATTACTATTCGCGGGTGCTTTTACCATTTGTGTCAGTCTACCCAACGAAAATTACAAGAACTTGGGTTGCAACGTCGCTATCGAGAAGATGAAGATTTTTCAAACTTTTGTGGTATGCTGGACGGCTTAGCCTTTCTACCTTTGGAAGATGTTGCCAGAGGTATGGAGTTTTTAAGGCAAAACATCCCCGAAGGTGCCGAAGACCTCGTGGAGTACTTCGATGCCACGTACGTGTCAGGGACAAATAGACGAGTAGGAAATGTCAATGATGATAATGTGCGGATACGAAATGTCCCGCCGGTTTTTCCTCCGCCTTGCTGGAATGTACATAATACCACCCTTCAAGACGATGAGCGGACTAACAACCATACCGAAGGTTGGAACCATCGATTTTCGACCTTGGTCGGCCAAAACCATCCCACCGTATGGGTGCTCATACAAAAAATGAGGCAGGAATTATCGACGGATGAAACCAAGGTGCAGCAGCGACAAATAGGAAGACAAATGCCGAAAAAGAAAAAGCCAGCTTATGTTGTTATGCAGGCTAGGCTGAAACTGTTATGCGAAGAGTATCGGGATGGAGTAAGGAATTTAGTAGATTTTCTAAATGCTGTTAGCCATAACATAAGATTTTAATAACCATACATGTACATGTGTTCAGTGATGTTACCCTGTACCATAATGTTTTTTTATTCTATTTCAATAAATATACTTTTTTCATTATTGCATTAATTAATTACCCATTTCAATGTACCAACTCATTATTATGAATTGGGTTAAGAGAACTTATGAGTTAATCTGCAGTTGTTACCAACTTCGCTTAAATTTTGTTCGGGGTTTTTTTTCCTGGTGTTTTTTTTCATAGGGGTTTTTATTCCGGGGGTTTTATATCCGGGGATTTTTTTCCTAGATTCGTAGAAGACATGGCCGCAACAGGAAAGGCCTGGGTAAAAGATATTGAAAGCGCTAGCAGAGATTTGGTGCAACAAAGCGCGGATGGTGATCGAGACAATATGATGTTCCTGCCTCGGGTGGTTAAACCTCTTTTACATCTTTTTTCTCGTTTTCCACTATGGTCAAAAGTTATGAATGACTACTTTAGAGTAGACAGTCGACCATCATCAGCTGGCGTAGAAAGCACCTACAACGATTTAAAAACACGAAAATTACAACTTCCAATGAGAATAGATAATTTTTTAATAGAATATTACAAATACATTGACGGGGCAGTAAAACTTGCTGGTGCGACCGACTTTGTTCAAGAAACAGATAAAATTATCAACTCAAACGATGGACAGCCTCCAAATATTAATTTGCTAGAAGAAATAGTAAGTTTACCTTCGGCAAGCAAAAATATATCTTCATATTCACCAAACAATGAAAATACCTCAGAGTACGCATTTTGTTCTCAAACATCTAACCTTCTTACTTGCTCTTTGTGTTTGGAAGGAAATCTACCTGGAGGTGCTCACGTTTGCGTGAACTGTAAGAAAGCCATCCATAATCTTGATTTCTGCTCCGTTCCCGTAAACACTAATGGTGAAGATGAAGGCTACGGTCAAAGGAGACGTTGTATTCAGTGCAACGCGAAGTTGATTAGCGCTCCAAATGTTAGTTCAAGTTCCACTGCAAGAGAAAAAACGTTTGAAAAATTACTCACGGAATCTAATCCTTCTGCACCGTATCTTATTGATCGATTAGATAATGTGGTTTTATCCCCCAAACACCAAGCCATAATTAAAGAATCGAGAGAAACTGAACACTGGAAGGGTTTAGGTGGGTCTCCAAAAACGAAGAGGAAGGCGAGATACTTAGGCCCGTGTCCTGAATGGGCTACAATTGAGGAAAGCAACGTGAGAAATGCTCCAAAGGTAGGGTTTTTAAGAAATGGTGGCCTCATATCTGCAAAACCTAAAAGGTCTAGTGGAAAAATAATGCAACTTAAAAACACGGGTGCATTCGATAGCATTGTCCAAGTTTTAGCTTGTATTTATGTAGACAGTTTAAAAGCTAGGGATTGTTTTGAGTCTATGGAGAACCCTTGTGAAGTGCTTCGTCTTGCGCAGTACCTTGCACAAACGTCAAGAGCAGGTCTTCAGGCTACTAACATGCGTTCCTCTATTTTGACGCAAGCATTCCCTGGCAAAGAACTTGTAGGTGGAGTTATTTCGCACGATTGTGTAACTACTGCTGCACATATGTACACAGTAACAAACTGTCCCGAAAGTTTTACCGAACATATACATTGTCCTTCGCCCTATTGTCCAGAACCAAACATCAATAAGAAGTACCATATAGTACGTATAGACCCCGAAGGGTTAGGTGAGCTGGGATTAAAGAACTTGCAGGATGCAATCCAACAAATAGTTCCTGGTCAAATATGCAGCAAAAAACTTTTGACGGAAGTTCCACAAAACTGATATAATTCTGATGTTTATACAGATCCAGAAACCAAAGAAGACAAAGGTAATTTCACCGTTTATTTATTGCACTAAACCGTAGAACAAACACAACTAACACTTAATTATAATTGGAATTTACTATTTGTACAGACGTTCACAAAAAAGAAATTCGGTAGTCCCGCTATATACCTATGCAGTTTAACATGTAATTAGTACTAAGACCAGCTTAAAATCTATGTGAACAATTTTTTGTAAGAATCGTTACTATAGATTTTAATCTGTTCCCAGTATCACGTAGTATTGAGTAGGTTGTGGTGAAAACAATTAGTACTTTTAGGTCTTTAATCAATAACAAGTTAGAGTATAAAAATAATGAAACACGCCGTGTTTAGCATATTGTTAGTTCATATGCTGTTTAACCCACCTTTGCATTTTAAACTAGAGAAACCGATTATTTAGAATATTTGCTTACTTGATTTCAGTAAACTATTACTGCTCTGGAGTAATAGAGAGGACCTACACTCCGTCTTCATTGCTGTTTATGGAAATCTTGTCGACAAATGAAAATAAGCGAAGCCCTAATGCACAATTTCAGGACGTTGGCACGGAAGAACTAATTCGTTGTCTTCTGTCTTCTATACCTCCTGTGATCTCGTTCCACAAATCAACCTATCGATTACGAGGGGTAATTAATTATAAAGCCCCTATCATTGCAAGTGATGATGGACATTACATAGGGTATAGTCTAAGGTGTGATGGTACGTGGGAGGTGTTCGACGATCTCAAAACTAAAGTGTCCAGAGCAAGCGGCGACACCTCTGTGTCACCTCACTCTTTAATATATTCGTGGTAGCGCATAACAACGAAGTATCTACCGGGTATATTTATTTAAACAATGATTGGATTTAGGACATAACATATATTATATTATTGTTTACTACAGTATGAAAAATAAATTTTTTTTTGTTTAGTTACTATTTCAACTAATTTGTTGTGTCTAGTAACTAAGAGATTAAATATTGAAAGTTGATCTGTAGAGAAGATAAAAAACATAAAGGTATGAAGTTATGTATGAGTTTTGAGATGCTAGTCTTCTTAGTTGACGTTTTAGACACATTTTAAACTTTGATTTGCGACGTAACTACGAGAGCTCAAAAATTTATAGTTGTTCCATTGAAAAGCTCAAAAAAATTAATATATACATATATGAAGTTACGTTTAATTTTTGAGTTGCTAGTTGTATTACTGACGTGCGCTTTATAAACTTTGATTTGCGAGATAACTATGAGAGCTCAAAAATTGAGAGTTGTTCTATTGAAAAGCTCAAAAAAAGCTCATTTTTATTAAGTAATCTTTAATTTTTGAGTTGCAGTTTGTTTTTCTAACGTGAAGTTAGCAGTACACTTATTCAATTTTGAATTACGAGGTAACTATGAGGGTTCAAAAAATGAGAGTTATTTCGTTGAAAAGCTCAAAAAAAACTCATAATTATTAAGTTATTTTAATTTTTGAGTTGCTATTTGTTTTGCTCACGTGAAGTTAGCAGTAACTTTTTTCAGATTTAGTTTGCAAAGTAACTGTGAGAGCTCAAAAATTTAGAGTGCTTCCGTTGAAAAGCTCAAAAAAAGCTCAAAATAATAAAACATTAAATAATTTTTGAGCTCGTATGAGTACTGCTAACTTCAGGGACCTGGCATTTGCCTATATATACGTACTTATGCACCTACATCGCGTTTTCCTTGTTCTTGTATAAAAGGCACTACATTGCTCGGGGGGAAAATTTCCAAAAAGCAAGGATATAATTTACGTGTGGCTGTAATTGGTTTCCACGAATTGCTTATCATTGAGAATCTATTTTGTAGACATACAACTACGTATGGAACTAAATAAGAGTAGGTACGTATAAGAGGGTAAATAAGAATATTAGTAAATCTTCATTTACAGTAGGTAAACCGGCAAGTTGCGCTATAGGTATAATTGGTAAATTAGAAAAGTATACCAAAGAAAAATTGTATAGCGCGCTTGCACTTTGGAATCTAAATCGAATACATTCCCCCCGGGACCCTGCAGGTGTTGAAACAAAGACGTCTGTTGCAAGCATCATGTAGCAGCTCATCCCTCTTCTCTCCGCTAAAGACACTGGTTGAAATTTTCCATTAGTTCATTCGCGTCTCTCTTCTGACATACGTCATGGCGAAAAAGTACCAAAAACCGGGAATGCAAAGGAAGAGTTTAAAAAAAAAAAAAACGGCAACCAAATTAACAACAACAGTCCCTAACTAAAATAATGCGAGGACTGCAGAAAAACGCAGTGGCAGTGCACCCCCGGCGACCTCCCGCTTCCCCCCGGTATTATACGAAGGACGACGATAATTTGAATCTAATAATTAAAAAATTTGGTCAACTATTGCGGAAGTAGGTACAAACTGTTTTATATTTCTCTCCCACCCCTACTATTTTTGCGCACGCATGTTAAAAATAATAACTTGTTTACAGTAAATATGGGGGAGCATTTCGAACAGGGTCATAGCACAGATAGAATGGAGTTGCTGCTGCTGCATATTTTCTTTTTGCATAGCTTTATCACTTTTGGATACCAGCACCATCGCATGCCTTAAATTAACTTCAATTAATATCTACTCAGGTGGTGTGGAACCAATCCTACGAATGTACCGTAAGTTTTTGTGGAAATATTTTGTAGAACCGTAACCGATGATTGATTACAGTCACACAACCACATCAACAACCCTCGAGCGGCAAAGGTCAAGAAGACCTAATGAAAAGCGTCAGCCTACTTTTCGGCTCTGGAAGCGACCGACCTGTAAGGAACTGGCGCACAAGACCTACGGGCGGGCCTAAAAAATATGGATACCGCTGCAAACTGGTGGATGCGCAAACCGTCGACAAAACAACTGGACTCTTCCAAAAGAGAGGCGCTTGGAAAAAAGGATTTTCAATTTGTTGAAGAATTTCTTAAGTTCACTTTTAAAATATATTTATATTGAAAGATGTAAATTAATAGCGTTGTTATGCAACCCAGAATGCAGAAGCGAGCTAGTATGGTTGCAACACTGCATCCGACATTTCGCGAAGATGCAGTTAATGCAACTAAACACAGTATCATACTTTTCCGAATGTAGAATGGGACTAGTGTGGTTGCATAATCACAGTTGCATCCGAGCATATATTGTGCGTATGTTCTACCCATGATTTCATAAATATTTTAAGGTGGATAACCGACTTCAATAACTCCTTGCCCCTAGAAATAAGTCTTCATGAGTGCTGATAGGATGGCGCAGAAATTTAGCATGAAGAAAAAAAAAAGGATGTGCATGAATTATTTAAAAAATAAACTGTATATAAGAAAGCTCTCTTAACGGCGCTCCCCCCTATAACATTTCCTATAATAGCAAAACAATTTCTTACACCCCTAAGATAAACATTCCCAAAAGTAGTAAATTACATACCGAGGTGGGAAGTGGTTCATTACCTACGCCGAGAGGCTTTGGGCAATTATTTTGATGAATATATGAGGTACCCGTGACATCCATGCCTGTCGGTCAATGAATTATTTTTATTTGTTACTCAGTTGTAAACGTTGATTAACAAGACAAAACGCAAACGGGTAAACGTCATCTTTAAACGCCACTGACTTGTAAAAATTGACAGCTAACGTGTAAAAATTTTACAAGTTAGTAATCTAGTAATTTCATTGGCCAGAATTAATGCGAAGTCTCTGTTACATGGATAACATGATATTTTAGACATTTCTTTGAGATCAATTCAAGAACTAATTATTTACGTTTACTATTGTTTACAAATGAGTAACAAATAAAATATTGTACATTATACGCCAGGTAATAGTTTTTATTTCATACTATCTAGTAATCGCCGCTTTCCCAGACTGATTTGAGTCTGGTAAATCGTATTTTACCAGACTGAAAATTTTTACCAGACTGGAAATGTTTCCTAGCAACATCAATTGACATCCATCTAAACCTATGTATTAATGTGTCAAACTACTGTCAGATCAAACAAATCAAGTGATCGACTTTTGCTTTCAATTAAACGCGTACACGTTCTAATCAAAAATTGTATGGCATTTTAATAGAAAAAAGAGCAGTATGAAATAAAATGGTTTACATTATTTGTATGTCAAATCAGTTAACGTTACTCGTTTCGAAATTCTTGCCTCAGCTACGCTTCGGCAGTAAACATCTCACTCGTTGACGTAAACCTTGATTTACCATACTCATATGTAAATAACTATTACTGGCTCTAGGAGATGACAGGCTCGCCAGTCAACTTCTCCTATCGCCAGTAAAAACTCACTTACCTGGCTAATAATGTAAAATACTATTACATTACAGTATACATATAAGCAAAAGTACCTATACCTCGTTTTGGTCTAAGATTTTGGTATTCAACGTTACAGATCCTATTTTCCCCTAGACACTGCAAAACTAATTAGAATTACGGTTGGGGGCCTTTTCGGTAATGTGCTTGGCGTTTGAAATTCGCACCTTTGTAAATCGTATCGACGTAGCAGTGGAGTCATGCTATTTAGAGAACTGGAAACGGAAGAAGTGACAGGTGAATAGATTGAGGCTGTGTATATTTATGAGATCCTCATTTTTGGCAGTTGTGATAATTCCACCACCGCTGCCGAGGGATCCTTTCTGCGTAAGAGGAACCCGCGCTACCCGAATTTGTTTGGCGTTGATACAATTCCTTTCGGAATAACTGAGGCAGTTCACATATAAAGGCGCGTCCAGACATGGCGAACGAGCGCGAACAAGCACTCGCGAGCACGAGAATTTCTTCAAGTGTGGACGTAGCGGCAAGCGCAAACGAACATGAAGAAGCAACGACAAACGTCGGCGAACGCGATCCGCCGTCGGTCGGTACATCAAAGGAAAATGCTCGTTCGTGTTTGATCGCGATCGTCAGGTCTGGACGGGGAACGAACGGTCGCTGTTGCATTTGCATATTAATTGCAACAATTCTTCAAAATCAGTGGCAGTCATTCTGGAAAAGTTTGTAAAATGCCCGGAATCTTCTTGTGTAAGGGTAAGCAATAATTCTGAAGCATTACGGTTTTCTCTGTCTCTAAATATTGATGTCATCCACCATCGACGGCGCCTTCTGCGTTTTTTCTCGTTTAATTTCAGAAACAAAAACGCAGCACTTGCTACTATTATTTTTTTCTTTCGAGTCGAATCCATGCTCGAAAACAGAAAACTGTGGAACACAAACGAATGGTAAAATGGCCGCGAATTGTTCGTTCGCGCTCGTTTTAAAGAAAATCTCTCTGCTTTCCGCTCGTCGATGCTTGTTTGCGTTCGCCAACGCTTGTTCGCGCTCGTTCGCCATGTCTGGACGCGCCTTAACAAGCGCCAATCATCGCAGTCAACCACTTTCAAGGTCACGGGTTGGAAATATAAGCTATAGCGATGCTTTCAATCAGTACAGTAGTGCTAGTAGTCCAGTAGTACCTATAGTGCTCGAAACAGTTGGTGAATCAGTAGCAGAAAATGGTTGTTGCTATTGACGTTCAAGGATTTAAAACATCCACAACGACATTTACGCCAAAGGAGTTGGCGGTATTTAATGGGCACCAAGTTGCACATTTTGTGTTCAAACCTCCATTTTCATTTAGCAGCTTAGATGTGAACTACCAGAGACAAGCAATCTGGCTGATGCACAACCACCATTGTATTAAATGGGAAGAATGACATACACCGCCCCACTTATTTCCGATTATACTTCGCCGGCTAGTATCACCAATGGAGGCTATATATGTGAAAGGAAAGGAGAAGGCAGAATTTATACGAAAAACCTTATCGCAGGATGTCGTCGAGATCAACGAGGAACCTGCATTACCTAAATTGGAAGCCAGCTGTTTATATCATTATCATTCCTATCCAAAATGTCATTGTGCATTGGCAAACGTGTATTACATACATAACAATTATACAATGTCATAATTTTTTAGTAAATAAAGCGATAAAAGTTTAACGTTTATTCTTTCTCTTAATACCCTAAGGATGCCTATGTGCAAAACGATCGTTTCAGAAAAGGTTTCACTATGTATAATACCTACGAACCTACCGTGAAAACGTGCTTATTTTTCAGTTGTAAAAACACGGCTATCAAGTATACCTACAGCTTTCAAAATAAACAGCTTCAGAAATAAACAGGTAAACAGATAAACAGGTAAACAGATAAACAGGTAAACAGATGAACAGGTAAACAATATCTGTTTTTTTAATAAATCTGTTTCTGTTATAGCTGTTTATCTGTTTACCTGCTCAGTTGTTTACTAGTTTATCTGTTTACCAGTTTATACGTTGGGCCTTCTGTAAAAATAGCTATGTTTATCCTACTCAATTTAAGAAGCATGTATGTCTTAACGTCAATTATTTGCATTCGTTTTCCTACCAGCTGAACAGCTGAACAGCTATAACAGCTGAACAGCTATAACAGCTTAACAGCTGAACAGCTATAACAGCTTAACAGCTATAACATCTGAACAGCTATAACAGCTGAACAGCTTTATTGGGGAACAGACCCTGTTCCAGTTGATCTGTTTTTTGATATCTGTTTACCTGTTCCGTTGATCATGGATAATAAGGAGATGGCTTTGAAACGTCGAATAGTTCAGGTGCGTAAAACGCAAAAGTACAATCGTCTCAAAGCGGATCGTTTTATTAAACAAGTGGAATTTGTACGAACGTATAAACCGTTAATTCAACCGCTAGCTCAGATAGTAAAGAAAATCGAACCGCTGCTATCATCGGTTATGGAAACGAAAAAGGAGGAGCCATCAGAGGACGAAGTATTTACATCACCTCCCAAAAAACGTCAATGTCCTGCAAAAAGAAAGTCACCACAACAACGTACGACTCCGGCGATACCTTATTACTCGCGAGTGAGACGAATGCCCTCTTCCCTTACCGAGATCAGTCCGCTGACTAGACTTCCCTACTTTCAAAATTATCCGCCAACTGATATTAGTCCTATGGTTAGACCTTTTCACCCCACGGCTACTCCATCATTGAGACAGCCGCCATCATTTCTACAGAGTACAGTGATAGGAGAGCATCAACCGGAGGAAGAAGAAGAAGAGTCCTCTATTGCATCAGAATCATCTGCTTCATTACTTGATATGCAAGGTTCGCAAGCCTTTTTGGAACAATACAAACACCTACCACGTATATACGTCGAGCGCATGATAAGAGATACGAGTAATGCAATTGACACCACCTTTGGAATTCATTATAATGTCGAAACGGATAAGTGGAGAATGGGGAAGACGGAGGTGACGATAGATGACGAAGATTTGGTCATTAACGGGAACCGGTACAAAAGTACTGCAGGGTTATACGAACTTATCATCATGAATGAACCGGATGAATCGCTAGTATCCAAGCAGGATAGAAGTAACTATAAGCAGATAATAATAGCAACTCATGTCGCACGGCGCAATTACGACCCCACCGAACAGATTCGTGGTAATAAGAGCAAATTATACCTTACGCTAAACAGAATAAAGGCTACAAACACATACTGGTAGTTATCGATTGTTTCTCAAAATATCTGTGGACGAGAGGACTGAAGACTAAAACGGGTGAGGAGGTGACAAAAGCCATACAGGATATTTTCAAAACTACCAGACGTAGACCGAAAAATCTACAGTCCGATGCGGGGAAGGAATTCTATAACAAATCATTTTATGGAACGCCGTTTTACTTTTAAATACCGACAACATTAAAAGATTAAAAAAAATAATTTTATTTTTTTCGACTGGCTAATTGTGTGGCGAGACTTTTTCTCTGGTAGATTGCGTCCAGGCTCTCGAAAATATGTTTGACATAAAGCTTGTCCTTCGCAAAATTCAGAAATGCGTCGCTTAAATATTCGATAATAATATTTCGAGCAGTCGCGTTTTTCTTCAGCCACGCATCACTTGGTTCGGGGGGAACATCCGCGGTCACAACGTCTAAAACTTCGAGTTCACCGAGTAATGAATTTACACGAAATTTCCAGATCGCGTATTTTTCACCTTTAAATGGATTTACCTATATTACGCTTTTGCCCTTTCACCATTATGCACTTAACACTTAAACTTAGAACTTGAGTTTTTAATTTTCACTTCGGCGTCTTTTTACTTTCTTTCAGTTTTTGCCTTTGAAGCCAGTTTTCGAAACAACCAAAAATGATTTTGCAAATCGGGTCGCACCGATCGATTTTTTAAAGCGTGAACTTTTTTCTGCTTCTATTTCACCAAAATGAATGATTAATTCGAGTGCCAAGGGCCGATTATACAGTTAACTTTCTTGTTATTTATCTCGGAAGCTATTCCATTTGTTACACGGAGAGAAATAATTATTTGCCATAAATATAAATACATTTCCATCAAATATACTCCCTATTTAAATATGGGACAAATATTGTAATTTATTTACGTTTAATATACAAATATGTGCGAAAAAATATATTTGTGTTAAATACTCGCACCTATCAGAAAATCACTACACTTATCAGAGCAACACAAAACAATACAACTGAGTAAGTTAATATAATTACCGCAAATAAAAATTATATAACCTCACATATTTTTTTTACTAGTGAGTAGTTATTAAAACATTACTTGCAAGTAACAAACATGCTTATTTTCAATATTCTGATTTCAATGCTTATTATTCTTACTATTTGCAGCAGATCACACAGATATTTGAGGTAATTATGAGGTATACTTAAGGTAAGTATTTGCTTTTGGTTGCGTCTATAATCCATAACGACTGTTGTAGATAAATGCGAATAGCTATACTAAATAGCCAGTAGTATTTGTCACAACCCAATGAGGCATTTAGGAATAGAATACTATTCTACTTGTTCTTAATAATATTGTATAATGGCAATTAGCTATGGTATATTAAGTAATAGTTTACGCAGACTAGGTAAAATAAATATTTACCATCTTTTTTCTGCAACATTAATTAATAAACCAAAACATGTTTTTATATGTCATCAAATAGGAAACTTATTGCCGATAAAATAATATTTAATTTGGACAGCAAATTCAACATAAAACTTCACTAAAATTGAGTTTTATGTTGTTTCTATTATATGTTTAGGATACGCAAAAAAAAACTAATATTGGTTCGGGAAAAATACGTATATAATATCTCACAATTGTTACATACAAACGACTGACAAAAATTTATAAAAAAAAAATAATAAAATGTAAAGAAACTAAAATGTTATTATTGGTTATAACAAAATTAATACGTATTATATAAAAGTTAACATAATTTAAATTTTAATGGTAAGTAACTATATTCTATAAGTAACACAAATGTAATATAATAAATCTAGAAATAATGTGTAAACAAACTAAACTATTTTGTTTTATATAAGTACTGTTAAATTTTAAAATATATAAGTAGGTACGCAAAACTACCAAATCTATAATTCTAAAGTCAAAGACGGCGTAATTAATCTATAAAAACATACTACAATTCCTAACATTTTTTCTAATCACTTATGATTTAAAATATGGCTACGTACTTTTTTCCCATGAAAAGTGTTTCTACTAAATGTGAACAGTATATCACATCATTAATATGTATGATTTTTTCTGTATCTAAATGAATAACTTCATATGCATACAAGTGCCTGTTAAAATCAAGTGACTTTACCTCTTTATACACCAAACAAAAGTTACCTTCCTGATTTTCTAATATATGTGTAACAATGCCAAATATAGGTTTAGATGAAGATTCTATTGATATTAGCATATTAATTTTAAAATCTACATTATTAATAGAAACTTTATTATGCAAAAAAATGTTTTCTAAGAAGTTATTAAAATTACCATTTGATACTATAGTTATATGATAAAAGTTAGGAATTATTGAATGAACGTTTGGTAGAGTACATGTCGTTTTTTTGCTTATTTTTCGATTAAAACCATTATTGTCTACAAACCTATACGATAGTTTTAATTGATGTTTAATAGCCAATGTTTTTGTCAAATTAATTCTTGATGAAACAACATTGGCCGATTTTTTAGCTTCCCGGTGCTTTGACTCGTATTTTAAAGAATTAAAATAATGCACTGGTCCCACTTTGCTGATGACATATGGGTAATGAGTCAATATATGATGTTTAGGTTTTAATACTAATGAAAATAACTCCATATATAATGTATGATGTTCTTTTATTAACTTTGTAAGTTTTTCACAATCGTCTGAAGTAATTGATCGACGTAGCACAATGTCCAACACATCCCTAAGTAGCATGTATACATTCCAGACACTATTTTCCACAGGAATTAAGTCTCCAATCATGAGCCCAAAATATAACACAAAACATTTCATTTCAGCACATGACATTTTCATTTTTTTATTTTTTACGTTAGCTAAAGTAAAAAGAGGGGGTTTATTAACATTCTGAACACCATAATTAAAATATTTAACTCTTGAATTTAAAACGCTTATAGAAAACAGCTTTTGCACCACAATATATTGATAAAGTATCTCTGCCATATCAAAGGCCGCAATACCCTCAAAGATATCATGACTTAAATCTACTCCAAAATTTTCTGTGACATGATATGCTTTTAACGTGTTCCAGATACAATTTTCTTTGATACCAGTTGAAGATATGTTGTCAATTAACAAATCCTTTGCGTAGTTATCTTTGTTACGAAGAGTAATGTCGTTATGAACAACCATTGTTGAAGCTTCATCTCTAGAACTTTTGCAAAATCTACAATAGTATGACGCTCTAAAACTTTCAGTGAACCCTAATAAAGTGTGTATTCCTAAATTATCCCCTAAAAACGAAGCGACAAGGAAGTATATTTGAAACTCTTGTTCCAATATGTTGACTGTTATACCTTTAGTAGATAACATTTTCAAATCGTCTCGCAAATTTGAAAATATCATTTTAGTACCATATCGTTTTAAATCAGAACTATGAAATAATAATACCAAAAAAATATTTTCTAACTGTGACTGAAATTCATCTGGAAGTACAAGTACAGAAGAATATACAGCACCTAACTTATGTATTCCACTGTGGGATCCCAAGGGATTTCCAGTTTCGTATTCATCATAATATATACAAATTGGTAAAACTATATCAGATGATTTGTATTCACTTCTAATTTTTGTTTTCCAAAAATCAGTTTGAATAACATTACAAACTTTATTTTGAGAGTGTATAAGCTTTATATTTTTTAAAGTTTCTTGTAAAACGTTAGGTAACTGAAAGAGCATTTTAAAAGTTGATCCAAGTGGTATACGTTGATAAACATATTTTTGGGGCAGGACTGTTCCATTCTTAGAGACTTTGTCTAAACCATACCCAATAACATGTTCAACAGGCAATACAAGATTGCCTACTTCCTGTAAATATTTAAAATTACAGTATTCACTTTGAAATTTAAGTAAAAAAGATTCTAACTCATTAATAGTACATTACGCACCGAGCGCGAAAGTAGCTTATTTTTCGAAGAATGTTAACCACCTGAGGCGCGCAGCGCCGATGGTGGTTTTATTCTGAGAAAAATAAGCTTTCGCCGAGGTTCGTATATGACTTTATTCACAATCGTAAGAAATTACAAAAATGTTAAATAAATTGTTTAAATTTTGCATTTTCTTCTCATTTTGTTAGTGGAAAAATGTCACACAGTTGGTACAACTGTCAAACATCCGTCAGTTACATTTTACGCGGCCGTACTTTTACGAAAATTTGAATTCAAAATTGAAAATGTCTGATTCAGAAGAGATTATATGTACTCCCCCTGAGTTACGAGAAGTTGCAGAGACAGTTTCAAAACGTATACTGCCAGATAAAAGTAAAAAACGATACGAACAAACTTACAATTTGTACAAGGCCAGGTGTTTAGAGAAACGTACCCCAATAGGTTCTGAAAGTTCGTTATTGACATACTTTAACGAATTAATAAAGGTTAAAAAACCGTCAACACTATGGGCTACGTATTCAATGCTACGCTCAACTTTAAATTTAAATAAGAGCGTGGACATCACCAAATTTTATAATCTGATCGCCTTCATTAAGAAGCAAAACGTTGGATACAAGCCAAAGAAGTCGGAGGTTTTCAGCAAGGATCAAATAGAGCGATTTTTGAATGAAGCACCTTTTGATTATTATTTACCACAGAAAGTAAGTAGCTATTAAATAAAACGACAATCGTATTTGACAAAGACGTAAACATTTTATTAAATTATGCTTTGTAGTGATACAAGTTCATACAAAGCCACTTTCATTAGAGTACTAACTTTGTGTTTATTTGTAGGTACTAGGTTGTTCTAATAATTGGCATATCAGGCGCCTGCAGAACGGATGAGCTCATAAAAATGAAGCTGTCCGATGTAGATTTTTTGGGACATCGTGTCAACTTTATTATACCCGACACGAAAACCTATAATAGTAGATCGTTTGTGGTGACCGATGCTAAATGGATAGGTTTCTTAAAGCAGTATGTTGACCTGCGTAACAATATTGACAATGAGAGATTTCTTCTACAAATGCGTTTTGGGAAAATTACAAAACAACCAATTGGTCATTCCACAATTGCTCAATACCCTAAAAAAATTGCATCATTTCTCAAATTGAAGGACGTAGATAAATTTACGGGGCATTGTTTCCGTCGAACAGCGGCAACTCTGTTAGCAAATGCCGGTGGAGACACCCTTCAATTAAAGCAATTGGGAGGGTGGAAATCTGCATCGGTTGCGGGTGGTTATGTTGACCAGTCTCTTCATGGCCAAGAGAGAATAGCGCAAATTTTGTCATCATCCACAAGTGTCACGGGAGATGAACAATCTAATGCTTCCGTTCCAAGTTGCTCCCGAATAACCTTTCCTGTTGGGTCTACTACTCAAGAAATCAACTTTTCTACAGAGCAAACCAAGCAAGGCCTGATTGTAACTATAAACAACAGCGGTCAGTCCAATGTAACCATTAATTTCAACAATTGTAGTTCTTGAATTTGTATCTTTTCGTTAATAGAACCGTTATTTTTTCTGCATTGGTACGCCCGTTTCTGTAAATTTGATCGGTTTTACTTTATTAACCCAATAATGAACTTACCAAGATAATGTTATTTTGAGGTTAACGAATTACAACCATCTGTGATTACAACTTTAGATCAAACCAACTCGAAACCAACAGCCAATTAGACATGCATCTCTGCTATACCGTGACTCCCTCAGCAGCGCGCAACCGCAAGCGCTTGAATTTGAATTCGCTTTAACGCGCCAACGTGCAGGTGCAAGCGTTTGTTTTGTTTATAATATCTATGAAGGAACAATGATATTACCATTACGAGTATATTTTTTACTCGTAGATTTACCCCTTACCCTTAAACAGTTTAACGCAAATTTAAACAGTTTAACGCAAATTTAAATTCTAGCGTGTTTACGGTTGCGCAGGCCGAGGTCACTGAGAGAGTCACTGTGCAACAGGAATTCAAAACTCCATCTCATCTTGTGCGCCATCTGTGACTGATATTCGTAGCTATTACTTCCTTTCCTTAGCGCGGAAGTTCATACTTTCGAAGTTCGTAATAAATATAATCTAGTTACGGCCGACTTTCAAACTTCTTTAATGAGACGAATGACTCTTATTACTAACCGATTGTGAATAAAATACTTATCAAGACTGGAGCCTATAATTTCAAATGTATTCAAATGACATTTAAGTACGTTTAATGGTTCTAATAATAAATTAGATATGCTTTTAACAATAACTTGAACATCTTTGCGTGAAAATGTAGAATCTGCATAAAATTGAGATAAAAATCGTAGCATGTTTTGATTTAATTTTTCCTGGAATATAACAAAACTATCAACTTCCACTTTTTCATCTTGCTTATTATTTAGTTCGCATATATTTTCAGTGGTATTATCATCTGAACATGTTGCAGTCACGTTTGAGGACACTTTTCGTGCTAAAGTTGGTAGTTTGGTTGAATATAAGTGTTCTCTTGTAACGTGTTTTTTAAATGAATTTAAGTTAGAATAATTTCTACTGCAATTACCGCAGCTATAATGACTACTTTCATTACAGTTATGAAAAACCTTTAAATGCAAAATAAGACTTTTCAGATTTGAAAATTTTTTATTACAGTGACAACAGAAAAGCATGATTTGTGGCAAATAATGGTTTTAAACAAAACGACGATATGTACGAATATGCAAATAAAAAGCAATCTTTTTCTTTGATTTTAAAACTAATTATCAGACTTTGATAAATGGTAAGTAATGTCTGTGATTACAGAGGAAGTACCACTAGATTTTGTGGTCAATTTTGTTTTGAACACCATTTCTTGAAGAAATTCCCATACCTGTTTACTTTCCACAGGATATTCTAAATTCATTCCGTGATATATTTTATAAAGTAGTTCAAGACACCGAACAGGGCCACCATCAACCTTGTACTGTACTTCGTTTAGAACAATATAATATTCAAACTGTTTTGAACCCACGGCACCAACCACCACACCAACTGGTTGAAATGGAAGCTTGTATTTTTCTAGCTTGCTACGAATGTGTTCAATTTTTTGTTCCAATTCTCCAAAGTTCTAAAATTGAAACGAATCATAAAATCACAAATATAAATAAAGAAGATGAATTTGCTCACCTCTACATGAAAAAAAAAACTTTCTTGCACCTCCACCCTTGTGGGACGGTAACTACCTGTACTTCCTTTCTTAACTGTTGTTGGTGAAAATAGGGTACTCAAGCATAACAACACTTCACAATCTTGATCTAAAGTTACAAAATTTATTATTATCATATAACTCCCTTCGTATTACCATTAAATTGTATCACTGAAACTCTTCTCTCTTTGAATTCAGTAGCAACTGCATTGCGCACTTGAGGCCATGTTGTTGATATTATGTCGGTTTTATCCAGGGCCGGATTTAAAGGGGGGCGAAGTGGGCGGCTGCCCACGGGCCCCCACATACTGAGGGCCCCCACATACGCTTTACCATCAACCATGTACGTGTACCTACAATTATTTTATTACAGCAAACCAAGTAGTTAATGCTTTTTATAACTCTCCATAAGTCCATACTCAACTAATGAACTAAATGAGAGAAGTAATAGGAAATTTGCAATGTATGCTTAGGTTTATAAAATAAATTGTTAATTTTGTAAATGTAGACACATCGGGATCGGAAAATAAGATGACAAACAAAACTACAATAATAAAGAAAGCCCGAAGCCGCTCCTGCCGCTCGGCGCCTCCACCTTCGGCCTTCCCCTTCCGCTACTTACTTACTTGGCTTGGTGTTGGTGTAATATGATATTTGTTTAGTCTAGTCGTGTGTCGTGTCAGTATCAAAGTCTCAAGTCTGCACTCTGCAGTGGTCAGTGCCACTTTAACTTTACTTGATAGATATTAGAATTCGATATAAATTAAAATTGTGTAGGTGTACTAGTGTAGTCGTGAATTTGCTTGATGTAAACACTAAACAGTTACACACGTAGTCACGTACACGTTCCAAATCGGCAAATATCCTATCATTTATCATCTTACCATTCAATAAAAAACGGTAATTCAATGATCTTACCTAAAATATGTATTAGATAATTTTTGTTTTTAGGATTTTACACGCTTTTGAGTTTTGTTGGGCAAAATGGAACAAGGCGATCGCCACAAAGGAAAACGGACATACAAAAGCGGCGCGGAAAAACGTAAGCTAGCCGAAATAAAAGAAAAAAGCAAAGCAGATTTGATTGCCAAGATACCTCGGATTACAAATTTCTTACGTTTATCACATCCTAGTACATCTCAGCAGCATCAGCATATCCAAGAACATGAGAATAGTGAACTCATTACATCGCAAATGAAGCCAGATGAAGAGATTGAATTAATTGAAAAGGGTAAGGGAAATGTAGAAATAGAACAATTGCAACCACCTTCTGTTCTAAATGTGAGCGTAGATGACGATGACGACAGTGTGAGAAATGAAATTATATGTAATGAATATGTAAATGACATTGGTTTATGGCCAACAAACGTATCACATTTGATCGATTACTGGTCGAAGGTAGGAACTTCTGCTCTCCAAAATTGTAATGATGAAATATTCAAAGAAAAATCATTTAAACAAATCGTGGGGTCGGGTGCGAATGTGAATGCAAGACGTTGTCAACTGAGCATGTTTAAACGAAGAAGCCATAACGGTGAAATGATTGAACGTTCTTGGTTGTGTTTTTCGCCATCCAATGGGCGAGTATACTGCTTTGCATGTAAATTGTTGTCTTCGGCAGATACTCAGTTTAGCCGCGATGGATATTGCGATTGGAAACATGCTAGTAGTAGGCTAGTGGCGCACGAAATATCTAAACCACACCTAAATGCTACTATAGCACTAGTGCAGCGTTCTAAAGAGATGGGTCGTATTGATGCTGAACTTGCAAGGGAAGCAAATAACATTAAAAACTATTGGCAAAATTTGTTGAAGAGACTTGTTAGTGTTATCAAGTTTATCTGTGAACGTGGACTAGCGCTTCGTGGTGATAACGAATTGATTGGTTCGCGCAATAACGGAAATTATCTAGGATTGGTAGAGCTAATAGCACAATATGATGACTTTCTTCAACAACATCTTAAAACCCATGCAAATCGTGGGAGTGGTCATACCAATTATCTTTCGTCAACTATTTGTGAGGAAGTAGTCCAACTCATGGGAAAAAGTGTTCTTGATGAAATAATTTTCCGAATTAAAAAATCAAAATATTACTCTATTTCACTGGACTCTACACCGGACGAAGGCCACGTCGACCAACTGACCGTAACATTTCGTTATATAGAAGGATGCACACCCGTCGAAAGGTTTTTGTATTTTATGCCAAACCAAGGTCATAAAGCACAAGACATGTTTGATGGTTTAATGCAATTTTTAAATACTCATGGTCTTGATATAAGAAACTGCCGAGGACAGTCATATGACAATGCGTCATCTATGAGTGGAAAATACAACGGTCTCCAGGCAAAAGTTATGCAAGAAAACAAATTAGCTACTTGGGTCCCTTGTGCAGCCCATTCTTTGAATTTGGTTGCAAAGGCCGCCGCTGAATGTTGTCCTGCTGCTGTAGGATTTTTTGATTTTTTAGAAGAGCTGTATGTTTTCTTTACTGGTTCAACTCACAGATACAACATTCTTGTCGATTCTTTGAAATCAGTATCGGATGGTTTTGGTGAGAAAACCGAATCGCGTCATTCTCGAATAATTATACCTAAACGTGTAACTACCACTCGATGGGCGTGCAGATCTGATGCATGCGAAGCTTTAGTTAAAGGTTACGATCAGATTAAAAACGCTTTAACACAAATTACGGATGATGCAGAACTGACGCCTAAGAGCCGCTGTGATGCAAATGGATTATTCAATCGAATGTGTATGTTAGAAACGGGAATATATGCAGTATTTTGGTGTGAAATATTAGACCGAACCAATGCTACTAGCCAACTACTTCAGCAATCTAAGCTCGATCTTAACTCTGCCGTAGCTGCCTTAAAGTCTTTAAAACAGTATGTTTCTATGATGCGAGACAAATTTTCTACATATGAAGTTCTTGGTGCGGAGAAATCCGGTACAGCAGATTATGGCCATCACAGACAACGAAAACGCAACGTGCGCCTAATTCCATTAGATTACGGACTAACACCTGAAGTTGAACTTTCGCCTTCCGAGAAATTCAAAATTGAAAACTACATCCCCGTTATAGATCAATTTACATCTGGTTTAACTCAAAGGCTCACTGCGTATGAAACAATTTGTTCTCGATTTGCTTTTCTACGCCACATAGAAGATCTAAGCCGAGAGGACCTAGAAAATAATGCAACAAATCTTGTGAATACTTACAGTGACGATCTGGAAGGGAATTTAGGTATTGAATTAGTGCAATTTGCAGAATTTTTTAAAAACTTTAAAGACGACACCAGTGTTAAGTGCAAACCTGACTCCGAACTTAGCAACGAACACTTGATGTATAAAATATTAATAGAAAATGACTTGAAGGTAGCTTTTCCAAATGTAGAGATAGCTTTGCGAATATATCTTGTACTGATGGTCACCAACTGTACAGGAGAAAGGTCATTTTCAGATCTTAAAATTATAAAAAACAGACTTCGTACTTCAATGACTCAAGAACGTTTAAATAGCCTAGCAATAATGAGTATGGAATATGACATATTAAGAGGTTTAAAATTCGATGATGTGCTTGCATCATTTGCATTGCAAAAATCTCGAAAGGTGCCTGGTCTAATATAGTTTTAAATAAAAATTCGTTTAAGAAATAAGATGTGCCTATTTATTTACAAAAAATGAGCATAATCATAATTTACTTTACTAATTGCATTTAAAGAAATAGTAAATAAAATGGAAAAAGGGGGCCCCACAGTATATCCGCCCACGGGCCCCACCGTTATAAATCCGGCCCTGGTTTTATCAGGATACATTCGATTGAAATCTGCTTCAATCTAATAACAAATAATTTAATTTTTAATTAGTTACAACTTCAGTTACTAACCAATTCTAAACCGTACTGACATTTTAATGCAGGAAATTTTTCAAAAACTGTGTCTAACGGTTCCTTTAAGTACTTTGCTCGTTTTGGAAAAGACTGCTCCCATAAGGAAAATACCTTGGATATAGGTTCAACATTTTTAGAAATAAAATTTAAATCATCGTCATCGCTGGCGCTGCTAGTAGTTGCAATTTCTACTTCACTGTCACATGAAAGTCTTTTTTCACTGCATACCAATCGTAAAGCGGCTTTCACATTAACATAACGAGAGTATAACATTCCTCGTGCAGGTTGCCTACGTAAACCTTGCTTTGGCGCACTGTAAGGTGTGTAGTATGTTCCTATTTCTTCTTGAGGGAAAAGCCTAACTATTTCTTCCGCAGCCTGTAAAAATTCACTTGCACGAATTCTGTAAATAATTAAAACAATATTTAAATCTCTTATCAGTAATTACTTACTCTTTTTTGGTATGAGGTACTGAAAAATGAATATTTGAAGGTATACTTTATTTAGTGTTTATGTGCATATTATTTGTTATTATCTCTTTAGGTTCCATCAACAGCCGCCGAATGGCTAGAGCTTTCTAGAGAATTTGAAACCTTATGGGATGCGCCAAATGTTATTGGGGCTCTTGATGGAAAGCATATTGTTATTAAAGCTCCCAAAAACCAAGGTTCAGCATTTTACAACTACAAAAAGCAACACAGTATAGTGTTATTGGCTCTTGTGGACGCGAAATATAATTTCACATATATAAATGTTGGGATGAATGGAAGACTTTCTGATGGGGGAGTTTTTTTAGAAAGCGATCTCTTTAAAGCCATTGTACACAACAGCCTTAATTTTCCTGAAAATAAACCCCTGCCAGGAAGAACAAAGCCTGTACCTCATGTCATAGTAGCAGATGCAGCGCTTTCTCTCTCCAACCATATTCTAAAACCTTACCCCTTTCGTAATTTAACCAGAGAGCAACGAATTTTTAACTACAGGTTGAGCAGGGCTCGACGTGTGGTTGAAAATGCTTTTGGAATTGTAGCAAATCGCTTTCGAGTATTGTTAAATACGATACCTTTACAGCCTGAAAAAGCAAAACTAGTTACTCAAGCATGCTATGCGCTTCATAATTTTCTACATAAAGAATCAGGGAATTCATATTTAGGAAACAAGCCAGACATTGAAATTAACAAAAATTACAAGTTTGTTTATGGTAGACCTAGAAATGAAGCAATGGCCATTAGAGAGGAGTTCAAAGACTACTTTAATGGATGTGGACAAGTACCTTGACAAAATGAAATGGTTTAAAAAGTTACCTACATGTAATATTCAATCACCTGTTTGTTTTGTAAAAAAATATAATGTCTCATGTTCCCAAAACTATACATGAAAAGTTTTCATTATAATAAACTAAATTATATATCATAGCAGTTGTGCCCGATCTTGCCTTTTTGCAGCAAAGATACTGTGCAAAATGTTTTGCTTCAAGTGATCTATTATGTCCTGATCTTTAAGGCTTTCCATTTCATCCGCAATAAATCTGTAAAAAAAATTAATTATAATGATTTGTATATTTAAAGATATGGATAGATAGAAATTGACTTGTTTCATGTTTATGGCAGCAACAGTAATAAAATTTCATCAAAGTAACTTACTATCCAAAAACAGTATGTTTTTTTGACTGCCGAAGCTCCTGCACTCCAGGCCCAACAAGTTCCTGCATAGCATTAACTGCAGTGTTGAGAAGGGTTTTGGTTTCCGTTATACCTTTATTATCCCTCTCTTTGTCTCCTGTTTCTCTGTGTCTCTTTCTTTTTGTTCCGATTCGTCCTTCAATCGTCAAGGGGGTGCGGCTTTCTCCTCTGGACGGAGTTCTAGACCTAGATGTTGATTCAATCGATGTTGGAGAGAAAACTTCTAGGTCTAACTCGCTTACACCAGCAACATCACCATCATACACACATTCGACGTCTTCCTAAACAAAAGAACAAAACATGCAATTAATTAATTAATTGTTCGCTATGAAACGATAAGCCTCCCAACTTACAAGCATTCATCCAAAAATGTTACGGTAACGCCATATGATATATTTAACGAGGGAACTTGTTAAAGAGGATAAATACACATATGAATTTAACATTACAAGAATAAAACTAATAACCCCGTTGATGAGACTATATCTACTTGCAGTAAACTTACATTTTGTTCCTGTTGCGTGTTCTCTGTGCTTTTTTGAGACATATTTGACTCTCATTTGGCTATTACAGCTGTTCCTTGCTGCAAGAAGTGCAGCTGCTCAAAACACCACAGATTCGGTATATAAACATCATCTACCGATGCTCCCGATACCTCACTTTTTTTAATTTTGGATAATTCAGTCATAAATTGTGTTCTAATACCATGTATCTTCTTTTTTATATCCTCAGTCTTCAGCGCCGTTAACTTTTTATCATTGAATTCGGTTGTAATTTCCTGCAACGCTTTTAACCTCACATTGCGATTGTGGTACTCTGGTAGAGTAGGCAAGTAGAGGCACGAATAACTTTCGTACAACGAAATAAGGAACGTGGTTGCCTCCCTAGGCCAATCAAAACCGCCACTAAAAAGGTTAATTTAAGTACTTTATAGTAAAAAGCATTTAAGGGAACTTTTAAAGTTAGTTTGTTTTTAAACAAATTGAGTACTTTGCTTTAAAAGGGCCGTTAAAGGGTCTCGCATAGGTGGCCCCTTATCTACTGTTATTAATACAAAACTTACCTTTTGCAACTCATTTTTAACCTCCAATTAACCGAAAAACAATAATAACAAAGTCTAGTTTCAACGTTTGGGAATTCTAGAACCTGGCGTTGTCAATACTTTCCCCCAAAATATCACGTGCAAGTGCAATAAAAATCGCGCGCGACCGCTAACCTGCAATTGCAAGTGAATTGCCAAAATGAATCAGCTGTTTCTCAAACGCGCATGCTTCTGGGCAGGTTTTATTGCGTATTGCATGGTCTTGCATGAAGAATTGCAGTATGTAAAGCGGCCTTTATAAACACATAACCCCAGCATAAATAGTTTAAAAGATGTAGTGATCAGAGGTGGGTACCTATTTCGAATGAATTTATTTGAAATACGTATTTAAAATAGAAAATGCCATTTTATATTTTGTATTTTAAATACTGTAGATAAAGTCATTTTCTATGTTCTATTTTAAATAAATCAGTATAACTATTTTCTATTTAAAATAACGTAGTGTAGGGATATCCTACATGGGCAGATAGATGGCAGCATATAGAGCCACTTCCTGGCAATGCTTGCCGACTTGCGTTTTGACTAATTCCGTGCGAGGCATTTTTGTATGTACACGTTTTCTTGTTCTTCAATATTTTTGTACCAGTATTAAATAAAATTAGTTTTGTTTGTGCCTGCGGTTCTTGAAGAAGTAAACCTGAACTTTCCTTTCGTGTATTGGAATGCGCGCGTAAAAAGTGGAAACATAACCCCCACAGTAGTATAGATTCGATTCAAAGTTTTTCTGGTTTACCTGCAAATGTGATCTGTGGAAAGAATCTAAAAATGGTGATCTGTGGTAAAGAAGTGCATCTAAACGCTTCCTTGCTTGTTTACGTGATTTCTGTGGTTTACGCACGCGTTTTTTTAACGGTATATAAAAAAATTTAGAAATTTCCTTCAAATTCAAGTATTATACGTTTACTTTGACTATATTTCTTAGTTAATTAGTGGTTTAAAAATACACATAATCTGTGTACAAATCAACATGTCCAGTGGTCAGGAGGATAAGATATCTGCAGAGGAAAAAGAAACTAATGACCAGGGCTCTAGTAGTAACGACCGTACGCCATTACCGTTGATATTAGATGGAAAGTTTTTTAAAATAATACATATTGAAAATGAAACGGGGGTTAGAGCAAAATGCTCCAAATGCAATAAACTTATTAAAGGGCAAATCAATGCTACTACAAACTTTCGATACTATTTAAAGGTAAGTAATCGGTAATGTGTACTCATATTTTTAATCAGTTGCTTAATCTACAGACGAGAAATCATTCCTTAGAAAGTTATGAAGAATACAAACAGAGCCGCTTTGTACATCCCACAAAACGAAAGATGGATGCAACAAAAACAGATCCAAGCAAAAAACTTCGACAAACATCCCTCACAGCTCATTGTGCTCGTAATGACCAACAGGAGACAGATTCATTGATTTCGAACTTCATCGTTCAGACATTGAGTCCTCTGTCTATTGTAGAGAACACTGCTTTTGTGAACATATGATTCGTGGCGAGTGTTGTCCACGGCAAATATTTTGTAAAATAAACACCATTTTTTTTCTAAAGGAGTAAATAAACTAAAAGGACCTGTAAATGTTATAACCAGAAAAACGCTATCCAAAAAAATTGACAATGATTACACCCATATTGTTACTGGAATAAGGGAAAAATTGAAAGGTGTTCGTTTTGTATGCACTACTGCAGATGTGTGGTCTTCTTCTAGAAGGAGTTATATGGGTGTAACAGCTCATTGGGTATTAATTTTAATTTTGATAAAATTTATGAACTTTTATAATGTTGCATTCTTTTAGATTAATAATGAATTTGGCAGAGAAAGTGCAGCACTTGCATGCAGAAGATTTAAAGGTGCTCATACATATGATAAAGTGGCAACTATCATCAGTGACGTACATGACGAATTTGTTGATCGAAGTTCCACAACTATAGTTAAGACAGTTACGGACAATGGCGCAAATATGGTTAAGGCGTTTGAAGAATCGCATAAGCATGTGAAAGATGTCGGTACGCGATCAGGAACATATGAAGAAAACAGTTTACAACAACTGCTGCAAGATGATTCACTAAAAAATGTGATAGAAATTGGTCAAATCACTATTATTTATGTAATATGTAAACTATAATAATAATTTTTGTAGGTTATGAAAGTGACGAACATGAAGAGCAGGATGAAACATTTCTAGTTTCTATTAGTGATGTTATCCAACCTATTGATTGTGATGTCCATTCAATCATTAGTAATATATATTTACCATCACACCAACGATGTGTTAGTCATACTCTGAACTTAATAACATCGACAGATATAAAAAAAAGCTTTTACGATGTTGATGTTGTCTTAAAAAAAATAAATGGACTTCGAACAACTTTTAATGTAGAATTAAAAAAGATACAAAAATCAAAGCAATCAGGTATTGGTACAGATGATGTGTACGAATCATCTTGGTGGTGTTTCGATTTACTACAGTTTTTATCAACGTCTGCTCCAACAACTGCAGGATACTCAAACTTGTCTTCGAATGTAGAAATCGAGATGGGTACTTATTTTAAAGTAAATGACATTATTAATTATAATTATAGGAATCTGCTAATGAAATTTCAGAGACTGATAAACAAGACGAAATCGTGTTTGAAGGAAGCATAGACGAATTTAATGAAAGCGAATACAGCAATTTTTCTGCCCGATCCTATTCATCCACTTCGCAACCAATACAACATAAGGTGATTCACTCGCCTGTACGTGATATCCGAAATAATGATAAAGTATAGTTAATAACTTGTGACTTACTTCTATCAAGTAATCATATATTTACAGGAGAATCCGCCAAAAAAGAAGAAAAAAGTTGATTCAGAAAATGAATTTTTTAAGGAATCCACAGCAGTGTTGAAACACTTAGTTACGAACAATAAAATTAATGATCACATTACAACTTTTGCCACTTGCATGGAAAACGAGTTGAGGCAAATAAAGAGCACTAAAACTGTACTTCGATTAAAGAAGGAAATTTCACAATTAATTTTTGAAACTCAAGCTCAAGAATATGAATAAATATATTGAATCATTTATGTTGCATTTATAATTACAAACTATATTAAAGACAATATTAATTCCTATGCTTATATTGTAATTAGATTACCTATATTTAACCAATCTATATCATAGCTTCTTGCCACTCTACTGCACCTGATCCGACAAAATAGCGTAAAAATTTGTCCCGCACGGTGTTCGCACGTGTCGATGAATGATTTCCACTTTGTCTACCTAATCATTGTTGCATACTTTTGATCTCCTGTCCATTATTTAAACCACCTTCAGCAAGCAAAAAATTATGCAGTGTGCAGGCAGCTAGTGTCAGTATTTTAACTTTTTCTGCATTCAAATTTATAGTAGTTAAAAAGAGACGAAATCTGTTTGCTAGAATACCAAATGCATTCTCAACTACTCTTCTGCCTCTACTAAGTCTGTAATTAAAAATGGCTTGATTATGAGTTAGGTTAGCCCTCTGAAGGGGTAAGGTTTCATTATGTATGGCTTTAATGGAAATGCAGCATCAGCGACTATTATGTGTGGCATTGGTTTGGTTTGCCCAGGCAATGGTTTATCAGGTGGAATATGTAAGGTGTTGTTCTCAAGACGTTTGTACAAATTACTCTGAGCAAATATCCCACCATCACTTATACGACCATTTACTCAACATCAATGTAAATAAAGCGGTACTTTGCATCAACCAGTGCTAACAATACAATGCTGTTAAACCCTTTGTAATTGTAATACATTGATCCTGCACTTCTTGGGGACCGAAAGGCTATGTGCTTCCCATCTAATGCACCTATTACATTCGGTATTTGCCAATCACTCAAAAAATCATTTGCTATGCTTTCCCAATCCTCTGTTGCTTGTGGAACCTGCATGTAGAAGTATATACCTAAATAATTACCTACTCAGTTATTAATCACTTACTTACTTGAAGATATTCATCTTTCAGCATAAGGTAGATTGCTTTGCACACTTCCGGAATAAACAAAGATATTGTCGATTCATGTATCCTTGTCGAATACATTAGGTTTCTGTAGGATTCGCCTGTAGCCAAAAACGAAGCGTTGTCATTAATTTATCCCGGCTGCAAATACTTTCTCTCATGTTCGTATTAATTTTCGCAATTTGGGGCTCTAATTTTTGCAAAAATTTCATAAAACTTTCCTTTGACATTCTAATGTAGTTTCTAAATGCTTCTGGATCCTCGAAGCTCAATTCCTTGTTCACCAATTGCATAATACCGCGCTCTCCTCTCCTATCCACCCATCCTTTTACCCAACATTTTCTAGATCTTTTTCGTTTGGATTTTAACTTAACCATTGCCATACCATTCAAAATCGTTACAGCCAGAACACCCAAATCAGTTTCCATAATGAATACAATAAAATAAACCTGTACGAGAAATTTGATGTGTTTACTCATCTGAACTTGAGATTGGTAAATAAAGTGCTGCCACTATTTTGGCACAAAACATTTTATGTTCTACATATATAAATACACGTACAGTTCCATAATGTAAAACTGCAATCATTACGTGTATTAATACATGAAGAGAAACGCGTAGAATTACGTGAAGAACTTGGATCGTGTAAAGTCCGCTTTACTAATAAAGTACCACTTTATGCCCTAGCTAGAGCATTAAGTATCACCATAGTAACTTAGTTATACTTAATGACAAAACAGAAACGTCAATTATTAAATTTCAATACCTACTAACTGTCACAAGTGCGAGCCGTAGGGCTCTCCGTGCGAAAGATTCCTTACAGATAAAATACATGTCACTTCTTAAAGAAAAACGCAACAATGGAACAAACTTTATTAACATTTCATAAATGCGTACTGAAAAATAGCAGTATTTATTTTTTTTCATTAATATTAAAGGTGCAATTACTGAAAGATCCCGAAAAGATAGCATTGCCTCCGTTTCAACTTACTGGTGAATTAGTATTTGTCAGATGATTTGACGCTGTAATAATATTTAGCGATTCTCCCGCAATTAGCTTAGGTACCTTGTTCTTGCTTGTTAAACTTCTTCTTCAATATACCCTTCTACTACAGTTGTGCTCTTCCATCCCCCATGTGTCTTTAGTGTAGTCATGCTAGCACCGGCATCCGCTAGTAACGTAGCAGAAGTTCTTCGCTTGCAATGACCCGTATAACTTTCAGGATTCTTTAAGCCTAATAGCGTTTTCGACTTACTGCATTAGTGCGCACTACGTCTGCATTATTTTTAATTGGAGTGTTCGACTTACCACAGTGCAACTTTCTTACCTGTTCGACTTAGATGTAAAATTGCATTCGTTGCACACGTAGTGCGCCAAATCCTACACGAGCAACTACAGGTCGTGCTGCTTTCAGTTCAAAACAAATATGGACGCTGTAAAAATATTGGAATTATTGAGCTCCTATTAAGAATATAGCACTTCTCGCCCCGTTTTGAGGGGCGAAACCTGCACTTTTCCAAACTAAGGGAGGAAATGTTAGATTATATCTGTGGTTTATGCAGCGACATCTGTCCGAGGTACTTAAACTGATGTACTGGTGTTAATAAAATGTGCGATTACTTCCTTGTGAACTCGCAACAAGTAAACGTCGTTGTCGTTTTAATAGGTTATGGGCCCAGGCCGCCATTGACCAGTAATTCGCGTGTTTGTTGTGTGTTTCTAAATATGTCGTCGTTCAGTATTTTATCTACTGTGCCAAAATTGAAAGGGAGAGAAAATTACAGCGATTGGACTTTCGCAGTAAGTATTTTCTAGTGCTAGACGGTTTGGAAGGGTGCATAGATGGCAAGTGCGAAGACGTGACGAAAATCGCGAAAGCTAAGGCGAAGTTAGTGTTATCTATCGACACGTACACATTAAAGAAGCTAAGACGGCAAAGGAAGTGTGAGATAAGTTAAAAGAATTGTTCGATGACTCGGGATTTTCAAGAAAAATTGGGCTGCTTCGAACGCTCATTTCCATTCAGCGGGACGATTGTGAATCCATGGAGAGCTACGTCAATCAGATGATCGACACGGCGCAAAAATTGAAAGGCACAGGCTTCGTAGTGGATGATAAATGGATGGGATCGTTACTTCTTGCGGGGTTACCGGACAAGTACGCGCCGATGATAATGGCAATCGAGCACAGTGGGATCGACATGACGGCAGATAAAATCAAAACCAAGCTTATGGATATGGAGCCATTTTGTAGTGTCGATTATGCAGGGAATGCTTTTGCAAGTACCAGTAAAACCAAAAACGTAAACAAACATTACGCTGCCGGTAATACAGGTAACTCTTCCAAAAACAAATTTGGGGTGAAATGCTTCAAGTGCAGGCAGGTAGGACATTATAAAAACAAATGTCCCAAGGGCAATGAAAATCCTACGAACGCTTTCAGTGCAGTATTTTTAAGTGGACAATTTAACAGTAGTGACTGGTATGTGGATTCGGGTGCGAGCAACCATTTAACGGCGAGATCAGCTTGGCTTAGTGACGTTACTGGGGACAATGAAGTAAATGAAATTACAGTAGCTAATAATGAGAAGCTTCGTGTTACCTGCACAGGGAACGTCAATATTACAACTATGGCTGAAGGTAAGGAACATAAGATCACGATTACTAAAGCGGCATGTGTTCCAGATTTGACGACAAATCTCTTATCAGTAAGCCAGCTGATTTATAATGGTAATAAAGTCCTGTTTGAGGCAGACGTTTGTAAAGTATACAACAAAACGGGTACGTTAGTAGCAACGGCAGATTTCGTTAACTACGTATATCGACTAAACGTAAAACCACAACGATGTTTGCTGGCCTCGTTCCTTCCGTTCCCATTCCTAACTTTACCCATCCTTACAATCCCGTTCTCTGGCTGAAGAGGGCCAGGAAGCCCTGAGCAGCCCGCCTCCGGTATCCCTGTAGTCAGGGGTGCCGGAGGAATGAAACATGTTGGCCTTTTTTTTGCCTTTTTTCGTCAGGTTTGGACATCTTAATTTTCGAGATTTAATGAAGATGAAGAATGGTGCCGTAGAAGGAATTGATGGCGACAAGATTGTCGACACAGCAAACAAGTGTGTGACGTGTTGCGAAGGAAAACAAACGAGGCGACCATTCAAACATGTAGGGACAAGAGCCACATCCCTGTTGCAAGTAATCCATTCTGATGTCTGTGGTCCGATGGAGGTCAAATATATAGGTGGATCAAGATATTTTTTAGTATTTGAAGATGACTACAGCAGAATGTCGTTTGTGTTGGAGAAATTCAAAGAATTTAAAGGCATGGTGGAAAATCAAACCAACAATAAAATTAAGGTTTTTAGATCGGACAACGGAGGTGAATTCTGCAATCTCGAACTAAGTCAACTCCTAAAGAAATGTGGAATTGTTCATCAAACGACAAATTCTCATACTCCGGAGCAGAATGGCTTATGCGAGCGGATGAATCGTTCCCTAGTGGAGAAGGCACGATGCTTACTTTATGACGCAGGTCTGGAAACAAAATTTTGGGCGGAAGCAGTAAATACAGCAGTTTACTTGAAAAACAGATCGCTGGCTTCAGGTTTGACGGACAAAACACCATTTGAGATGTGGACGGGCAAGAAACCAAACGTCAACAATCTCCGATTATTTGGGAGTACGGCAATGGTTCACGTTCCGAAAGCGAAAAGGACAAAGTGGCAGAAGAAGTCTTTGAAAATGATCCTCGTAGGATGTGGTGACAACACAAAAGGTTATCGTGTATTCAATCCAATAAGCAACGCGGTTGTTACCAGCAGAGATGTTGTCATTATGGAGCACAGCGGTAATGAAAAACTACATGCCGTCAGTGCCTTGTGAACTCGCAACAAGTAAACGTCGTTGTCGTTTTAATAAATCATGAATTAGTTCCTTTATTTTTCCTATTCTGACTGGGCTAAAATGGTTTCAGTCAAAATAATGGAAAAATCTATAACAAATCGTAAAGTTGATTCAAAGAAAGAGAACATTAGTTGGCTAAAAACTCATGTAATTACAATGAAAAAAGAACAACCCACGATTTTGTACATTAAAGCATGTAGACCTTCCAAATATGTGGCCAAATGGTAGGCAACTGTCGGTAGAAAAAATAAAGGATCTTAAAGATATATTGAAACTAGTTCCAAACGACGCCAAGATGTTTTATAATTTTCTAAAAGATATTCCAGGAGAAGATTTTGAAGAAGATGTAGACGGACTTGGACATAATCTGGATTTCGAGATTGACGAAGACCAACAGGAGGAACCAATTGTTGAATAATATATTTCTATAATTTCTCAGATTATTGATGTTAAAAGTACACATTTAGTGACAGAATATCTCTTTTAGTTTATATTAAATTTAGTTATAAAGAATGTAAATCTGTTATTTTCATTTATATTTTTGTAACACATAATACTACATTGTTGTTATTAGTATTATTATTATATTATATACATTTTTTGGGCATAATCGGTTATTGCAAAACAATGTATCTTATTTTTTTTATTTTGCAAAAACCATCTAACCCACTTTTGTTTTTTTAGTAAATCACTCTTTTCAATACTTTTTCGCACTAACGATCTAGAATGTGTTTGTGGCGGCTCAACGAAAAGCGCCACTAAATCGGCGCCCGCCGAAGTCCGGCAAGGGCGCAAGACACGCGGCAATGTCGCGTCCGGGCAGCGCACCCTCGGCCAAACCGGCACGGCCGCGCTCCCCACTACCCAGATGGGGTTTAAAAGAGGGCGCGGACGGCCCAAGAAGCATTCGCGGTTCAGCTCTCTAGCGGACCAGAATCAACGCACTGCTCCCTAGCGTGCAATTACGCTCTGCTTTTCAGCGAGCACGCTCAAACCAAACACAGCGCCCCGCTCATCCATGCCGAAGACGCCCACGACGCCCCATACACGAAAGCGGCAGCGAAAGCACGAACGCAACGTGTTCGGACAGTTTTGGCGACGCACTCCACCTCCACGGATGGTATCTCCACTTCCACCGTCGCCGATGAAGTCTCTGCCAGTGACGCCGCAGTGGACGCTATACCTCATCGACGTACGAGAAGCCCTGTACGAGAATACGTGCCCGTGCGTCGCGACGCTCCGAGATCCTCGCCGATTCAGCTTACGGACCCGTTCCCGTCGGAACAAGGAAGTGTCACGCACAAGATTGTAATTAATTGTAAATAGTTAGTTTTAGGAAAGTTATTAAATAAAACCTCTTTCCACGAGATCAAAAAACACGCTAAATGTTAATGTGCAGATTAATAAACCTCTCGCCAGGAAGGTTTTTTGTAGATAGTTGCTCTCCATGTTAACTTAGAGGGTTTATAATGACACCAATCGAAAGAAGATTGTTTTCATCGTCTAATGATATACGAATTAGCTAATTTTCAGATGTATTTCTCCCTATTTTATCCAAAATTCGGCAATAAATCCACTTACCAAAATCATATTAAGAGGCATGATTAGTGTTAAGATATACGCTAAAGTGTGAACATTGGTTCGTACATGGTGAACATAGCCGCGCATTGCGTGGGATGGGCGAATGCGACCATAATGTATGTAGAGATATGTTTGTAAAAGTTACAACAGTTTTGTATTAAAAGTTAAGATGTTACGAGATATTTTAGTATAAATAAATACATAAAAAGCATCGTATTATTTAAGAGGTTATGGGCCCAGACCAGTCCACAGTTATATAAGAAGAAAGACAGATGTTTTCGTCCAGGAGCACGAGGTACTTTTAAGGTTACAATTTTAGAATCTTGTAGGAAACGGAACAAAAGGGAAACGTCATGGCAAAAAGGGAAAAGTTTTATAATATTGACCAGTTGACGGGAGACAATTACTTTAATTGGAAATTCCGGATGCAGATGATACTGGATGAAAACGGGGTGATTGACTATATAGAAAAACATACTGATGTGACGAAATTGGATGAGGAAGGTGCGAAGAAATTTAAGAAAAATGACAGCAAAGCTAGGTCACTTATTGTTCAATGTGTTGTCGATGACCTTTTGGAATGTTTGCGGGATAAGTCGGATGCATTTTCGATGTGGACGGTACTGGAAAATAAATTTGAGAAGAAAGGGTTAACAGGGCAATTATTTTTGAAGAGAAAGATGTTATCAATGAAGTTAAAGGAAGGCGAACCACTGGCAGCATTCATTTTAGAGTTTGAAGATGGACTTAGGCAGCTAAAAGCTTCGAAGGTGAATATGGACGAAAAGGATGTTATATGCAATCTACTACTAGCGTTACCAAAATCGTATGAAACTGTTGTGACCGTTATTGAGAATATGGAACCGGAATCATTAACATACGAGGATGTAAAGAAGAGACTATTATCTGAGGAGAAGCGACAGCTATCGAAGAAAAATATTGGACCAGTTACAGATCAAACGGCATTTAGACACAGGATGTTACCGATGCGGAAGGCAGGGCCATTTTAAACGGGAGTGCAGAATCAATTTACGTCACAATGGACAAGGCACATCAGGAAATTACAGACCAGGGGAATACAAGAAAGATCAAGAAAGGAGTGTACGATGTAGAGGAATGGAAAATGCAACTGCCAAAAGGGGTTTCCAGTCCACACGAGGCTTTAGAGGTCGTGGGGGTGGCGGACAAGGATATGGAAGAAGCAGATACCACAACTATAGTAATTACACGCAGCAAGAACCAGTAAACCAACAGGTGAGTGAAGTGAGTGATCAAGTAAGTAAAATTTGTTTTATGCCGGGCGATGAGTTTTGTGTAAAGGACGATGATGATTTAACATTTTTTATAGACTCCGGATGTACAGACCATTTAGTAAATAACAAAAACATTTTTTCACATTTTGTGAAATTGGATAACCCTATAAAAATTGCAGTAGCCAAAAATGAAAGCTACATGCTTGCCACAGGTGTGGGCAATATTGAGGTCGTAAGTTGTCTAGGAAATAATAGGAAAAGTCAGTGGCGGATTAAGGTAGTTGGAGGTCTTAGGCGCAACGGTGCTTAGGGGCCCTGATGGTCCATTATTAGAAGTCACGTTTATAATTAAAAAAAACGTACTTATATGTACATTATAATTTTGTAGGTACTAATGTTAAGTTGACAACCGACAAATAAATACATCGAAATATGGTATGTATATGTAAAAATAATGTACATCTGAAATTCTGAATCCAGAATGAGTAAAAATATTGACTGAAAGAGAAACGCAAACATACTGAAAATCAGCACCCAACTCAAATGGTCACTTTTCTCGCTTTTTGTTTTGCGAAGTCATTTATTACATCGTCGTAGTCTATTTGTTGGGTAATATCATTTTCTATATACAACATGGAGAGTTCATTCAGGTGTTGTTGATTTAAACTATTGCGCAAATAATTTTTAACGCGTTTAAGCACCGAAAATGACCGCTCACCACTTGCATTAGATATTGGCATCGTAAGAAAGATTTTTAAAATAGTCTCAATGTTCGGGAATGTAGATTGCAAACCATCAATCACAATCTTGTACAATCTACCTGGATCTCGTGTAGGCACGTCTTCTTCTTTTATGTACTGCAAGAAATGAATCACTTCTTCAGTTAGATTAGTACTATCGATGTCCTTTGCATACTTTCTACCGAGTTTCTCTACGCATGTATTTATTTCATCTTGACTGGGGTCGTCAGTGAAAAAGATCTGAAAATCTTTAACGACTTCTTTGTAGACTTCACTTCTTCGTGAAATTTCTCCAATCAATGTATCGCAAATTACATTATAGGTATTTACAACGAAAGCTTGTTTCCCTGTAAGTTGTACTCGAGATTCATCGAACTGGAGTTTCCTCTTTTTCTGTCTTACTTCTTTATAATTTCTGCTGTTTGTCAATATGTTAGCTGAATTTTCAATTTCATCAAAATTGGTCCTACCGACTGCAATATAATCCGATAAAGAATTGAGGAGTTTAACTGCTAGTAAAAGATTAGATTGTGTCGTTTGTAGAGATAGACTGACACTGTTTATTCTTTGCAGCAGTTTGTCCCACAATACTGTCATTAAGGCAGTTTCATACAAATCGAAACTCTCTTTCAATTTTTTGGCCTCTAGTTTACCTACAGGTTTCTCACGCTCATCTGTAGATAAATCATGAAGCACATTTTTAATTTCTGCATAATTTAACTTCAAAGCAGATACAGCATCCGCTCTTGCTGACCAACGAGTGTCGATTACTCTTTTTAAACGTTTTGAGTTGCTATCTTTCATATTCTGAATAAAAGTATTCCACCGCCTCGTTGAGGAAGAAAAAAATGTATAGACATTTTGGACAAAATTAAAATAATGTAGTGCTCCAGAACATGACTCGGCAGCGCTAATTCCTATTAAATTTAGAGAATGAGCACTACATGGTACATAAGTAGCTGTATCCACTTGAGCTTGAATTCGTGCTTGTTGTCCCGTATACTTTCCGGACATGTTTGCAGCATTGTCGTATGCTTGTCCTCTACAGTAGTCTATATTAAGGGTCAAATCCTGAAGATAAGTTAAAACCACATTTTCCAAATGTGCTGCGTCGTGACCATCAATTTTCAAAAATCCAAAAAACCTCTCCTGAATGTCACCTTTTTCATCGACAAACCTTAAAATAAAGGTCAGTTGATCCATGTGACTAATGTCCGGAGTAGAGTCCACTATTATTGAGAAATACATAGCTTTCTTAACTTGTGATGTTATTGAATGAATCACCTTTTTGGCCATAACAGATATAAATTCATCATATACTGAATGTGATAAATAATTAACGTTGCCCTTTCCCACATTACTGTACCTTTTCAAGTGCTCCTTTAAAAAGGCATCGAATTCAGCCAAATATTCGATACAGTGTAAAAAATTACCTTTCCGTGTTGATTCCTGATTTTCACGGTGACCCCGAAATGCCACGGTTGCCAACAGTTTTACGGTCGCAGCAACCCTTCTTAATACTTCGCGCCAATAATTTTCCTCGGATTTCATTTGTGTGAGTAGCTGAGTATTAACACGCCCCAAAATAGACGACCTTTTTTTTAAGGTTAACATCGCCTTAACATGATTCATAGAATTTTCGTGTTGCTTCAGTACTGCTGATAATTTTTTCCAATCGTTGAAACCAGTTATCAGCTTTACATTGGATGTACAAAATAGTTTGCAGGGGTAACAGTAAACACATTTACTTTGATCAGAAAACTGCAACCATTCTCGTAATACCTTCTCACCGTTAGACTTAGTGCAATAAAAATTAGATTTTGATATGTTTCTGTCCGTGTATGTAACTTTTAATGTGGACATGTCACCTACACTACGCGGTTTATTTAACAAATAGTAATTTACCATACCACTAGTTAATTGTTTTGGCCACATCCCTATGTCAAGTGGGTATTCATCGTTGTCTAAGTTGTCTTCGTTTTTAACTTTGTTGTCTTTATCGTCTGTGATGTTTGGTTCCTCTTCCTGTGCAACTGAAGTAGCTGTGGGATCTTCGTCAATATTAACAGGATCATTATGCAATACATCTTTCGATTGCTCTCCTCCTTTCGAATCTGATTCTGTAGCAACATTAACGACAAATGCATCAGCAACATCATCATGGCCACGGCTGCCACTTTCATCGCTTTTGTTACGAGATAAAAATGCGTCTAAAGAATGACGCTGTGTTTCCACTAATTTTTCTTGTAACTTTCGTCGTTTGCGCTTTTCGGAACCAGACAAATGGCGTTTGTTAACCTTTTACAATAAAATAAAATATTCTAAAATATGGAATTGAATTTGTTTGTTTACTTACATTAGAGTTCGACATAATGCAACAAATATAAAATCTGGATGTGGTGTGCGAATAAATAACTTCAACGAATGTAGTGAGTACTCAGCAGTAATTTTAAACTTATCGTGTGGGTAATTAAACGCTGCTTGCTCAGCTTGCTGTACACACAGACACGGGGATACACAGAGTCATAGAGGAAATACAATCCCTCTAAAGCGTTATTCTTTGTTTTCTTCACGTCAACCTTCAATTATAGTCCATTGCATTTTGCATTAAGGTAAACTGGAATGCCGAATGCGGTACGGTTTACGTAGAAAATAAGCAAGTGTAATTATAGTTTTATAACTACACTTGCTTATTTTCTACGTAAACCGTACCGCATTCCAGTTTACCCTAATGCAAGGACTATGGTTGAAGGTTGACGTGAAGAAAACAAAGAATGACGTTACAATTAGAGGGGTTAATTAGATATCGGACTAGTAAAAGCGAATAAACTATATGTGCTGTGTTAGCTTAGTCACGTTTTTGCTTTCTTTGGGTTTTAAAGATTTTGATACATGCCAATGCAATTGCGGAATATGTAATTGAACTATTTTGACGATTTATCGATTTTGTACCGGTTCACTTTGCAAATTGCAATCCTAAAAATAAGAATTCCTCTTTTTTGTTTGTTACTTTTATTAAAAGTAATTACTATCCACCTATCTATGGTGCTGATCAACTGGCCCCTGAAAAACTAAGTGGGGAAGCAATGTTTGTGGGGGCCCCAGTTGTCACGGGGCCCTAGGCGCGCGCCAAGTGCGCCTATTGGATAATCCGCCACTGGGATAAGTTGTAAAATACAATAGTATATTGAAAGACAAGTGTTACAATGCGACCTATTGTAATACGACTATCTTGTGGCACGAGTGGCGACGCGAAGCGTAGCCACGAGTGTCCGCAAGATAGGAGTATTACAATAAAGCATTGTAACACGCGTTTTTCATACTATTTTTTCTATTTCGGTGCTTTAATTTAATTAAAAAAATCATTATCAGAAACTATAGGGAACATTAGAACTAACATGTTTTATGTT
The DNA here is from genome assembly GCF_008802855.1 of Photinus pyralis. NCBI lineage: Eukaryota > Metazoa > Arthropoda > Insecta > Coleoptera > Lampyridae > Photinus > Photinus pyralis. The sequence goes on from NW_022170249.1 coordinate 62,533,194, forward strand.
GGGAACACTTTATGCCGTTAAGTTTTAGGTTGGCAGCGTAGTAAGACTGACATTTTGAAGTTCAAACATGGAAGTACCCAATGAAGTACCTACTTGTACTAACTAGTAACTGCCAACTTAAGAGATGAGTTACCAAAAAAAAACGACTATAATCACTGTCTTTGTACAACTGTTTTCGGCCCAAAACAGTTGTACAAAATCATCATTGTGACACCGAAATAGAAAAAATGTTTTTTCTATTTCGGTGTCACAATGATGATTTTGTACAGTTGTACAAAGACAGTGATTATAGTCGGTTTTTTTTGGGAACTCATCTCTTAAGTTGGCAGTTACTAGTTAGTACAAGTAGGTACTTCGTTGGGTACTTCCATGTTTGAACTTCAAAATGTCAGTCTTACTACCCTGCCAACCTAAAACTTAACGGCATAAAAAGTGTTCCCAACATAAAACATGTTAGTTCTAATGTTCCCTATAGTTTTTGATAATGATTTTTTTAATTAAATTAAAGCACCGAAATAGAAAAAATAGTATGAAAAACGCGTGTTACAGTGCTTTATTGTAATACTCCTATCTTGCGGACACTCGTGGCTACGCTTCGCGTCGCCACTCGTGCCACAAGATAGTCTTATTACAATAGGTCGCATTGTAACACTTGTCTTTCAATATACTATTATATGTTTCAAACTTGAAAAGAAATTTGTTGTCTGTAAAGAAATTAGAGATGTCAGGTATACAAGTAGTGTTTATGAATGGATTAGTAAAGTTTGTAAACAATAATAATGTTATAGGTATAGGGAAAAGAAATCATTTGTATGAGATAAGTTTTAAATTAGATAAACCAGAATGCCAGAACGTTGATAGTATTACAAATAATGAATTTCTGAAATGGCATAGAAGATTTGCTCATTTGAATTTTTCTAGCTTAAGAAAATTGATAAGGAACAAATTGGTGAAGGGTTTAGATAATGTTCAAATTTCAGAAATAGAATTTTGTGAACCGTGTGTCGCAGGAAAAATGTCTAAACAATCTTTTGGTACAAGAACTAGAAGTAAGAATATTTTGGAAATTGTTCATAGTGATATCTGTGGGCCAATAACACCCACGTCATATGATGGGAATAGGTATTTTATCACGTTCATTGACAATTTTTCCAATTTCACTGCAGTATATTTGTTAAAACAGAAAAGTGAAGTTTAGGGAATTTTATTTCATGACAAAAGCAATGTTTAAAACAACCGTGTCTAAATTAAGATGTGATAATGGAGGAGAGTATGTATCGAGGAATTTCAAAAATTTTTGTAGGGAAAATGGAGTTGTGTTAGATTATACTATACCTTACACACCACAACAGAATGGCAAGGCCGAGAGGAAAAATAGAACACTAGTTGAAAGGGCCAGAGCAATAATCGATGAATCGGGAGTATCAAAAGAATTTTGGAGTGAAGCTATTTTGTATTCAAATTATGTTATTAATCGAGGGCCAACTGATGTTTTGGATAATATTACTCCATCAGAAATTTGGTACGGTGAAAGACCAGACGTAGGTAATTTAAGAATATTTGGGAGTACGGTATATAACCATGTCAGGAAAGAAGTACGAGATAAATTTGATTCAAAGGTTGAAAAATGTATAATGTTAGGCTACGTAACGAACGGATATAGATTATGGAATGTAGAAAAAGGAAAGGTTGTTCTCTCAAGGGATACTAAATTTGATGAAGACACTTTCTATTATAAGGGAAATAAACCGACGGTGGAAATTAGGGAAATATGCAATGATAATAATGAATTAGGGGAAAATGATAATGAATATGAATTTGAAAATGATGATATAATTGAAAATGGGGAAAGAGATTTGAGAGAGGGCAAAAGGCAAACAAAACTACCATCACGGTATAACGAATATGAAATGTACATGGCATATAATGCTTTAGCTTTTGTAAATAATGTACCGCAAAATTTTAATGATCTACAAAATAGGCCAGATAAAGAATTATGGGAAAAGGCTATGAAGAGAATTACACTCAATACATAAAAATTCATGGGCAGTGGTTCACAAACCTAGCAATTCACAAATATTAAACACAAAATGGGTATACAGTTTAAAAGATGGTGAAGGAAATAATGAAGGAAAATATAAAGCCAGGTTAGTTGTAAAAGGGTTTGCGCAAAAAGAAACATTTAATTATGAAGACGTATATTCTCCTGTAGCTAGAATGACAACAATTAGAGTGCTATTAAGTGTCGGAAATCAGCTTGGATATTACTTTAGACAGTTAGACGTTAAAACAGCTTTTCTTAATGCAAAATTAGACCACCCAGTTTACATTTATCCACCTGAAGGGTCAAATCTTAATAATGGAAAGGTGCTCAAGTTAAATAAACCTTTATATGGGTTACGACAATCTTCGAAATGTTGGAATGATAAAATAAACGATTGCATCATTAAAATAGGTTTTAAGAGATCTGAAAATGACTATTGTTTTTACATTATGGATTTAAAATTTGGAAAATTATTTTTATTGTTATATGTTGATGACATTTTAATTAAAAACCCAAGTAATAATCGTAGAGTTAAGCATATAGATATTAAGTATGAATTTGTATGTGAACTTTTGAAAAAGCAGCAAATTGAAGTTGTGTATATTGAGTCATCTAAACAAGAGGCAGATATTCTCACGAAAGGATTGCCACAAGCTACTTTTTCAAAATTAAAGCATTGTTTAGGACTTCGTGATAACTTTAGCGAGGTGGGGTGTTAAGATATACGCTAAAGTGTGAACATAGCCGCGCATTGCGTGGGATGGGCGAATGCGACCATAATGTATGTAGAGATATGTTTGTAAAAGTTACAACAGTTTTGTATTAAAAGTTAAGATGTTACGAGATATTTTAGTATAAATAAATACATAAAAAGCATCGTATTATTTAAGAATTAGTAAGACAAAAAGCCGATTCAAACGTCGAAATCAATATCAGTTTATAACAACTGGCATTAATTTTTTTCTAAAATACGGTTCACTGAGGAAAAAGTATTTATAATAAACAACGTTTACAGCGGAAATATTTACTCTAGTACGCAATATCTGTTTTCCTTGCATTTTAATGAGCGTCCCATTCCGCCTGTGTGAAAACCTATTTCAATTCTTCAGGAAATTTGTATGGCTTAACATGATTTTGCTAATTGAATTTATTGGCCAATTTTTGATAAAATAATGAGAAATACACCTGAAAATAAACTAATTCGTATATCGTTAGATGAGAAAAAAAATCTTCTTTTGATTGGTGTTATTATAAACCCCCTAAGTTCGCATGGGGAGCAACGATTTGCAAAAAACGTTTTTCTCATGTGAATTGCCTATGTTCGGTTTTAAAATATTGATGGCGTTTATTCTCCTTAGACAGGGCGAGTCTCTAATTTGGAATAAATGCAGTGCATAAAATATGTTTTTTTCAGAAGTATTCTCAGACAAGTCAATTGGCATTTTACACTGCGCCCTCTTGATCTAATCAAATGTTATAGAGGGTGTCCCAAATTTGAGATATGACGTCATGGACTAATTTTTGAAATGACAACTCTGGAGGAATCATGCAATATATAGTATATATAATATACTATTCTGAAAGAGATATTAAGTTACATACGTGTGCCAAATTTCAAATTTTTATTTCTTGTCATTTAGAATAGAACACATTTAACAAAGGTGGAAGGCTAAAACGTATTGGCTTGTCATTTTTTGTCGAACTGACGTATTAACCCAGTGGTAGGTAAGTTATAAAAACAGGTGAAAAGTATAGCATCGCATTTGACGCAATTGACCGAAGAGTGTAAGAGTCATTCCACTGTTGTGTTTACCGTTGTTCAAAGAAAAAAAATTTGAAATTCTGTGCCATGTAAAAAATAGTCGATGACGTTATAAGCTTTTTGTTTATATTTTGAATAAATACAAATTTCGTACCACTTTTATTAATTCAGCAACAAACATCAAGTAAGTAAAAATGTCATGTGTCAAAAAATACAACTAGTAAAAATGTAAATTCCACTACAACTAACTTCTCGCTAGACGCGCTAAAAGCCCGCGTTCATTTTTCAGTTGGTAATGAGAAATCTACCCGTGGTTGGAGGATTTGCTTTCTGCGTTGTCCACCACTAGATGGCGTCACTGGTGTCGTTGGCGTACATTCCTGTGGCGCGAATTTATGAACCGCCACAACGTCATATCTCAAATGTCATATATAAGTACATAAAAAAGCGCAATTTAAAATACTAATCGACGTGTCAGAGCATATTTCCGAAAAATAACCTTCTTTAATGTATCCGTAGTTCCTTTGCCTTAAAATAGGTACCTATGTGCTATTTGAGTTTTCAAGAGGTACCTAATCTTCATGGATTAGAATATAGTTGCATTTTAACGGCCAAAAATTGTAGGTTAATACCTCGGTTAATACATATAAATGCGCTGAATAACTTCTTTTCAGTTTCAGGTAAATCCATGATGGGTTCAAGACAGGATATTGATGGTATGATTGCTAATTTACAAATTTTTTTCCCAAGTTGGACGTATGACGATGTTATTGCTAATCTTAATGGATTAGAATTTTCAAAGTTCGTTAACACCTTATTTAAAACTAAAAAACTAAATCCCGTTCATTTCAAACGATTTAAAAAACAGTTTAATCGTGAAGTAAGATCCCCCGATTTCAAAGTTATGTTTAATGCACGTCATAAGGAACTTGAACATGAAACCCATGTAAATAATGTCCCCGGCGAAACTAATATTGTAGATATTAATGATAAAGCCAATAACGTGAAGGGTTTTTGAAATGTTTGAGTTAGAAGAATGTAGCTACTCCCTGGATCGTGTAAGTGAAAATGTCCAAAGTTTTGATATTAGTGGCACGGGTTTCAAATGTACGAGTTCTCCAATAGTTTTATCCCATCAGTACAGTGATGATCGTGAGGTTTGTTCTGTAGAAACTAGCATGTACGTTGACCAAAATCCAAATAACGTTCCCGAAAACAATATAGATGGTTTTGTTAGTCTCGAAAATCAAAACATGGTTCAAGAGATAAGTGACAAAGAAATTAAATATAAAGGAGGAAAAGTTAAAATTGCGTATATGAAATTGCAACTGTTGACATTAACGCAAATGTTTGGGATCTTATAAAAACCGAACAAATATCTCAATCAGGTTTAAAAACTTTACGATTTTATCTAAGGGAGCAATTTAAAAAATTTAATAATGTATGTATGTTATCGTTTAGGCCCATAAGCTTTCCACAAACGGTTTGACGTATCTTGGTTATTGTATACACAAAAACTGTAAAAAATTTAAATTTTTTTGTAATGCAATTGAAACCAGTAAACGTTACCGCACGCTGACTATGTACGAATTTTCGATTGATTTCTGCCTCCTAGTGAATAAAACCGCTCATGTTCCAGATTATTGTAGAGAAATTGTGCAAAACAAACTGATACATATGACACCCATGGAATATAAACGAAATACTTTAATACAGGTAAATGAAGGAATTGCAGAGTTAGGTAATCTTCAGAACGTAGTTAGCGATCCTACTATTCGTCAATTGAGAAGTGAAAGTTTAAGACATCGTAAAAGACACCATGACGAAGAAATTGACTTGTTGCTAATGTATAAAGATTAGAGATGCTGAAAAAGTAACTAATCGTTACTCGAGTACTCGTTACCCGCGGATACCCGAAGTAACGATTACACCTCCACCTAGCAAATGATTACTTTGATTACAATGACTACTTCAGAGTTGGTAAAGTTGCATAAGCAAATCAGTATTTGAGTATTCATTTTTCGTATTCACGACATAGTTGGATACTGATTACACAGTTATGGTCTTTTCAACATTATTATAAAGCGATGCATAAGCATATTGCTACTAAAATACTTATATGAAGGTAAAAAAGGCGCGAATTTAAGCAATTCACTATAGCCTGTCGGAGAAAAAAAAGGAAGATTTTTTTATGATTACAGTAATAATTACTAAATTGAACGAACTTACCTGTGAAGTTCGATGTTAATTATGTTAGCGACTCATCCGAATGATAATAATACGTAGATGTTTAGAGTTTTTAATCAAAAAATTTTTGATAATGGTAATATTTTTTAAAAACAGAAGACGTCTTCGACCAAGAAGCAGTTCGCTTAATTGTCTCAATATTGACTCCCTTAAGGGAGGCTTTTGACGTGGCAGCATGCCTAATGCTATGTGCCGTAAACACACTTGTATCAATTTTACAGTCTTTTAAAACGTCTTTAGCCCATCTGGCCAATGTCTGAGAAGACACTCTGTTATGAGGCGGTCGAAACGAAATAAACAAGGTTTTGATATTTCCCCTCACGTTCTTTGTTCGAAGAAGGTACTGATCTAACGTGTTTACCACACATAGCTTTGAATTTTCTGTCAATTTTGGAAATTTTAAAATCGGCTGATATCTATTGATAGCTGTAGTTTTAATTTTATGTGGTATTTTAATATGAATGCCAGAGTCTAACCTAAGTATGTTTTCCAATTTTATCAAAGCAAGCGTTTGCATTCTATGCGCACTAAATATAGCCATCATAACCACAAGTTTCTTTCCTAGTTCTTCGATAGACAAATTTGTGTTTTCTCCTTTTAGTTCGTAAAAATGAAACACCAAATTAACATCCCAAGTACATTCATACTTTGGAGTAGGAGGTTTTATATTAAAAAACCCTTTGACGAACCTTTTTATGAGCGGGTCTTCTCCAACTTCTTTACCCAATAGAAGACTAATTGCAGATCGGCTAGTGTTTAGTACAGCATAAGATGCTCCTTCTTGCGTAAGTTGAAATAAAAAGGATAATATATTGTTTCTGTCAAAAGTAAATATGTCCGTGTTTGAATCATTACAAAATTTTACCCATTTACGCAAAGGTTTATTATATTGCGCCCAAGTAGATGTTGTGATTGAATTTAGCATAACCTCTAGAATCTCCGGTTTGACATTTTTTCTTATTAATGCTTTGCTGATACAAACCCGGCCAAAATTGTTATATTTCTCCACCTCGGGTGTGGTTGTCTGTAAAAAGTAAGAAGATTTTTGTGAGGTGAAAATCTTAAAGGATCTCTAACAAGTAGAGATTCAAAAATAGGATACCACGGTTGACCTAACCATTGGGGTACCACCAAAATACCCTCCACCTTCTCCTTTTTGATTTTTTGAAGAGTCCTCAAAATTAACGAGAAAGGCGGAAAAGCATAAAAAAGGAATTGGCTCCAATTCACTGTAAATGCATCTGTTGTAAAAGCGTCAGGATCAGGAAGCCAAGAAATGAACTTCTTACACTTTGCATTTAATCTACTAGCAAACAAATCGATTTCCGGCATCCCAACACATTTAACTATTTCTTTGTAAACTACAGTGTTTAATTCAAATTATGTGTCCACATTTTTTCTTCTCGATTCAAAATCTGCTTCAAAGTTCTCTTTAGACGAAATATAAGAAGCAAATATCCAAATGTTTCGCTCTGCGCACCAATCCCACAACGTTTTAGATAAATCATTTAAATGTGGGAATCTGACACCTCCCATTCTGTTTACATAAGAAATAGCTGTTGTGTTGTCAACTCTTAGAAGAATTTCACAGTTTCTCAGGTCTTTGGCAAAACATTTTATACCACAAAAAATTGCTAAGAGCTCTAAATAATTAATATGGTGTTTCGATTCTTCGATTGACCAAAAACCGTGAGATTTCACCTTATTACACACCGCCCCCCAGCCAAACTGGGAAGAGTCTGTGAAAATTTCTCTAACAAAATCATATTGTCTTATAGGACAAATAGCGTCTATTACATGTGATCGCCACCACTTCAAATCTAATTTAATTTTAGTGGAAAGTGTCAATTTTCCACTATAATTATTTTTGCATTCCAGTAAAGCTAAATATTTTTGTCGTTCTAAAGATTTCGTATGCGCCCAACCATAAGGTACTGCAGGACAACATGAAATTAAGAAACCTAAAGTACGAGAAAGCTCCAAAATAGAGCAATCAGATCTAGACAAAAGATTATCAATTTCTTTCGCTACTCTCAATTGCTTTTCTTTAGGTAAGCCTAAAGAAAGAGTACGAGAGTTAAGACTAACCCATTAACGACCAAGGCCTTTATTTGTTAAAAAAAACATTTTTTTTCTAATAATCTTTATTATAACAAGCTATTGAGCAAAAAACTAAATGTAACCCATATTGTAAAATTTTTACTTTAGGCCCTATGTAGGTGTACTCAAATGAGTACAATGGGCACATATGGTATTAAAGAAAATTAAACAGGTTATTTTACATCCACATTTAAAAAGAAACAAAAAATGTATTTTATGAGTGATAGTCTTTAAAACAGTCTCGCTCAATGCAGAGAGTCACCTTTCACTTTGAACAACTCCATCTGACTCTCTGATGACATTG
>NW_022170249.1:62541750-62546950 GCF_008802855.1 Photinus pyralis
ATATATATATATATATATATATATATATATATATATATATATATGGCTTCCTTGGAATATACTGAAAAAGCTTCGAGTTTTTCGTCAATAGTAGTGCACTCTGATGGCATAAAGTTGTTTTTACAGTTAGCAATAAAAACACTTCAACAACAACAGTTCTGGAATCTTCGCCAATTTATCAGTTTCTTGACATTGTAATCTAATCTAGTGGTGTTGTCATCTAACTTGACAAGCAAGAAATCCACAAAGAAGAAATCGAAATCTTTCTAGCGACATTGTTAGCCTAAACATTTCGATGGATGTACCGTTGGTTTTCCACAAATCATGGGCATTCAAGTGATTTGCTTTGCGTACTCCTGAGAGATACAATAAACCTAGTAGGGCTTTTAGTTGAATTAGGATAGTACATCTGGCGGTTCGTTATTCTTTGTCATATTGTCCATATCTGATGCAGAGATTCGTATTATTTAGAATTATATGCAAAATTTCATCATCAAAGAAACATTTCCATATATCGACACTTTTCAAATTGTTTGCTGGACCCTTTACTCCTGGAAAATTAGTGACGATATTTTTTGAACGGGTTCTTACCTTTTGAGAAGGTAAACGTGTTCACTACAACTTGTAGGCGTAATATTATATATATATATATATATATATATATATATATATATATATATATATAATGTGGTCCCACATGCAATTATATATATATATAATATGGTATCATCAGCAGACGATAAAGTGCGATATGTTTGAATTTCTGGCGAGGTTTCAATGGTTGGCATTGCTGCTTGAGCAAAACTGCTATTCGGAACATTTGTTAACTCACCATCAGTTGTTGAATGTGGTGGTTGAATAATATTAGTTACAAAATTAATTGATGGAAGTGGTTTTACAATTGAATGTTTGCTTTTGTTTCGACTCACTTTCTGATTCGAGATTAGAAGTATTTTCAGCTTCTTTTGCTTGCATCCGAGCAGTGCTATAAGATGCTACAAATTTGGGTCAAATATAAATACAAAAAAAAACAAATATAACAAGAAACTTCCAAAAATTCTGTTAACAGAAAACAGCTTCCAGGTGACTTGAGCATCCACATCTTCTTTAAATAACTTAGACGCACCAGTTGAGGGCCAAAACACGGGATTCTTGAGTTAAATAGCCACTTAATAGGCACAGCAGCAACTGAATAATCGGAGAATAATACTGGACTTCTCTACCTTGATATATAATGTACTATTACCTTTTTTTTTTAAATACGTTTCATTTCGCCTCTCCTCAAAATGTTCTAAATTGGTGATACTGCTTAACGGAAAATTTTGGAAGGAACCAGTGATGGATTTGCTTGTTGGTTTTGTTCTAATAATTGTAATTGATTTTCGATTTTATTTAATTTATGCAGAATAATGTTCAGTTTTTTGTTCATGTCTGAAATGGCAACTAAAATCAAAATTTATTAAATTAACTGTCGATTATTACTTACCATCAGATTCATACTGCGAAGATCGAGGTGTGTAAACACCTGACCCTTCCGAATCGTCCGAAACACATGTTGCAGTAGCAGCTAAAATTATACTTGTTAATGTTAATTTATTATAGCATATAAAAGCTTTACGTGTGATTTGTTCAGTATATTGCATAGGAGTGGTATGCTGCTTTTCAACATGTCGTATCACGCTTAGTTGACGCTGAGCTGGTTCGGTATATTGCACTGTGTTGCTGCACTGCTCTTCAACATGCATTACTACAGGTAACTGAGGTTTGTTTGGAAAGGGAAGTAGACGACGCGATTTATTTAAAGATTCTGAACTGTCCTCATCTCTGTCCTCGTCGCTTTCATAAATGGTTCTCAATGTCTTCTTTTTTCTACTGACGCAAGAATCCTCCTCAGAAGAATCCCTTTTCAAATGACTTTTTTATTGATTCATCTTCAGATTCTACATCTGATAGCAGCAATGCTAATTCTAATTTTTGAAGGCCTTTATCGTATGTCGCTACAAAGACAACACTAAACTAGTTCAAAAAGTAATCGTAAACGATGTACAAAAAGCGCGTTTCCACATTAACAGTCTTTGATTAGTTACTCCAGCCAAATTCGTTTTCAGCAATTTAACCAAAACAATCCGTTCACAAATAAGAAAGTTAGCACTGCGCATGCACAACATATTCTTAGCGTATAGAATGTCAAAGCACAAAAATCTGATACAAGATACAACTGAATACGGAACGGGTAACGTTACATGTTTTCTAGGTATTGACATAAGTTTTACGGAGGATGGTGTTTATCTTAGCCAGAAAAATTACCTTTGCAATCTTCTAGCTCGTTTCGACATGATAAACTGTAATCCAGTAAAGACACCGATGATCAAGGGATTCAAAAATGAAAATTCCAAAAGCACTCAAACAAAACCAGTGCGCGAATTGATCGGTTGTCTTATGTATGCTTGTGTATGCTATGCTTTCTACACGGCCAGATCTCAGTGCATCACTAAATACCTATTTGTAGCAGATATCAAAGCTGTAGTACAGATGAGCTTTGGAATGCATTGAAAAGAATTCTACGATATATTAAAGGAACAACTGATTATAAGCTACTATTTCCCAGGAATATTGATGAACAACTTGAAGGTTATGCAGACTCCAAATTAGGCAGACGATACGACAGATCGCAAATCAACAACGGGATTTTATTCAAATTTTATGGAGGGACAGTCAATTGGTGTACAAGAAAGCAAAGTACTGTTGCAGTCTCATCAACAGAGGCAGAATACATTGCTTTATCGGAAGCAGCTCCAGAAGGATTGTGGTTGTCACAACTACTGATGGATATGCATTCATCTCCAACGTATTTCAAAATTTATGAAGACAATCAATCTTGCACAAGCCTCACGAAACGACTGAAACATGTTGACGTGAAATATAATTTTATTAGAAATCTTGCTAACGATGGGTTAGTGACTGTAACCTATATTGACACTAAACATCAGCTAGCGGATATACTTACGAAACCGCTGATTGCGTATTGTTCTCAAATTGTAGAACCGGAATAGGGATAGTTTAGTATATTTTTCAATATTTGTTATACCTACTGTTTGAGAGAGAGAGAGAGGTTAGCTTTGTATAATTTGTTTATCCATGCATTATTTGACGTTCTAGAAGTTGTAGATAATTCTATGCTTAAATTGAGAGGGAGTGTTGGTGTTATGCAATTTAGAAAATAAATAATGTATGTTGCCATGTAAATGAATAGTGTTGTTAATGAGAAAATATATATTTATCTGTCTGTCATACGTGCTGTAATTTTGCATTTAAAAATTACTTCTCAATTACGTGCCTATATTACTTCTCAATTACGTGCCTATTAATATACAAGGTTTCATTCAAATATCTCGACAAATAAAAAAATTGTGCAGTTATGACTTTTTTAAATTCGTCTGCATAGTTGCTTGAGGTTTAAGAAAACCGGGCATTCATATGTTCTTTGTAAGAAGAATGATAAAAAAGAACCTTACTTTTTGGAGGTTTTTGGGCTGTACCTTTTTGACCCGTTAGTCTACGTAACTGAAAAATACCGACCTTTCTTATATCCTTAAGAACATGCGTACCAATTTTCAAAGTGATCCGACGGTTCTAAACAAAGTTATCATGCACACGGATAGGCAGACAGACAACAGACAGACAAACAGACAATACGAAATTATAAATTAATGATTATATATCTCGAGGATCGTTAATAAACAGCAAAGGTGTAAAATTATGGTACATAAAAAAATTGACTTAGCCCTTAAGATAAAGATCTAGCAGCGACCGCGCGGACGGACGTATTAACACAATATGGAGTATCATAAAAAATCGCGATCTAATTAGAATTATTACTTTAAGGGGTTTGTGTCCATGTATAACAATGGAATTCGGAATAAACAAAAATAAGTACGGTTATATCGTTATTACCTTTACGGTGGTAATGAATATACAAGGTGTTAATTGAGTGCCGATAATACAGGGTGTCAATCCTCGGGTGATTTTAAGGAGGAACTAAACTTATTAAATAAAATGGTCAGTTCAAACCCCATTCGAACGTCACTGGCGAAAATTTTAAAAAATATTTTACGTCAAAAAAGGCTCCTTATTGATGAAAAGGTGTACAAAATTTCATAAAAATATGTAAGTGATTTTTCTTAAAATTTTAACACCCCGTAGCTCAAAAACAGGTTTAGGGCATCTGCAGATATAAATTTTCTCCTTAAAATCACCCGAGGATGCACACCCTGTATTATCGGCACTCAATCAATTGATTAATTCTTTTTGAATTATTGAGAAAAAAAATAGTTATTATTGCATGAACACCCTGTATAAGAAAGTTTTCATGCCTAGAGTTTCAGGAATTATTTATAGGGGTTTCACTGCATAAAGAGACGAGTTGGGGTGTAGCCGAGGGCGTACAACGGTCATTTCTTTTCCGACAGCTATGGTAATGTTATACTTATTTCAATCAATGTTAGTTAATTAATTTATATACAGGTCGTAGATTATTGTGAAAACTATAGCGAGGATATCAAAGATGATTAATACAATCTTCTTCATATACCTAGAGGGGCCCATTTAAGAGTCTTCTTTACCTAAGCGCAACTTTTTTACATTATAGTGTATAGATGATTATAGCTGCAAGAGATAAGATAATATTCTTGCTTTGTCAACTCCTGTCTTGGTCCTTAGTTCCCACCGACACTGTGCAGTGGCGCCACTTGTTACACTCAAATTGTTGATTTAACGCCCGCCAAGATACAGACTTTATTTACAAAAATTATGATTTCATTTTTTGGGGTCATGTTTAGAAGCAACTTATCTAAAAAACTGTCGGTTTACTTTTTCCATAAATCGTCTTGATCGAGAGTAAAAAAATAAAACAGATTAGCGCAATAATCGGTGCGAAACATATAATCTTTTAACAATCGGTATTCAGTTGCTATAAACTTTAAAAAAAAATAGTCCGAACATTTTGTAGATAAAGGTCTAAATTTATAAAATAGTTCTTAAAAAAAATTGTTTTTGGAAAAACAAATAGAGTTTTTATGGCGGGCGCTCTTATGGAAATTTACATTGGGTGCAGTGGGTACAGAAGACTCTTAATGATCGTATTCACATTTCCACATAACTGCCCCTTGACAGCAGTGGCGGCTCGTAAGCTGCGTAGAAG
>NW_022170249.1:62547050-62585450 GCF_008802855.1 Photinus pyralis
CACATCGGTATCTGCTGCATCACGTGCTCTGCTGTAACGAGGTCTAATTTTCGCAATATATCGGTTAGTGCATTCAACTATTTTTTCCAGAACAGAATCCGGAAAATATAAGAGTCTAGAACTGTATTTGCATTTTTGGCGATCGTAGTAACTCCGGCGGCTTGAGTAACAACATTTTTTCCTTTGGTTTTAGTTTTTGATAAAACTACTGGTACCTTACTCCACAAAGTGTTTTTATCTTTACCGATAAAACACAAACCAGACTTGATGTTTTGTTCACTCAGTTCTTCATCTTCAGAGAGCTCGAACTCAGATTCGTGATTGCTAGTTTCTCCAAAGTCTTCCTGCACATCTTCTTCATCATCGGAACCGCCTACCACTTCTTCTTCGAGTTCGTTCCAGAGTTCTAGAAGATGTCTTTGCTCTTTTTCGTAATACGACATATTTTGAAAATATAAACCACAAAGTTATACGTAAATTATTTTCACACTAAAAAAAATATTTTTAATCATTTTGAAATTCTAATATATCTAAAATTTAACTTCTATAAATTGTTTACGCGTACTTACCAAAATCTACGAAGAATAAAACAAAATAAGTGATGATAACTATCTCAATTGCACAAAACACCTTCCTTCCTAAACAACACGCGCTATTGTCGAAAGCACCGGGTTTGTAGAACGCTCAATTAAATCGACGATAAAATGGCTATGCACGCTTAAAACTGACTGAATATGACACTGGCACGTCAAGGACAACCCACAATAAGCATTCCTAGCGCTGTAAATCCCTCCTTTTCCTACAAAAGGCCCCACATAAAATTTCCAGACGAACCGGTCATAATGAGCGTGGCGCGTGTACTCTGGGGTTAATAAGTCACTTTGTTCTGATGTTTTTAATTGAACTCTTGTTATCTTAATAGCTACCTTGTTGATGAGAAGGAGCCGACGTTACGTGTTTGAATTGATATTTCTCCGCTTGGGCTGGAAGAAAATATCGATATATCGAATAGCATAACGCTAAAGATGGTTATATTGATCAACCATTTTTGACTATATATCGATAATTAACGATACGAATTACCAATTCGATATATCAATATTTTATTTATCGATATATCGTTAACCACTTCTAGCGTCACGCTATTCTATGGAACGCCGTTTTAGTATTTATACCAACATTTTATCATGTATCATTTTAAATAACAGTCAATCTTATGTCTCTAAATTTTTCGTTTGTTGTTTTTATCTTACGTATTAAGTGCTTGTTCACAATGGACATAAGCGTAACAAAAACATAACAGATACATAATTCATAATGTTGAATAGTAGCAAACCAACGTATGTGTTCACAATGATTACATAATTTTTATTTTTTTGTAAATGTTTGCGTATGTTGTATGTCCTACCGAAACGGTACATAAAAAATACATAAAGTTGGGTCGGTTTCAACTTTACGTAGGTTTTATGAAAAATCTAGTGGAATTAGGTGTATTTCTGTTGGGTACAAAGATGCAGCACTGCGCTCTGTTGGTTTGACATTTCAGTTACTACGTCTAACGTCGATGACATCTCTTCTGCCAACATAATCTGGTTATTTTTAAATTGGTACATAGTTTTTGGCGCATTATTTCATAGTTTGGTGTGGTTTGGTCCTTCGTGTGTTGTTCTTTGATTATATCCAACACGACATGGAAAACGTATAGACGTCGAATTATTAATTAGTTTGGTGCGATTAAAACCCTAATTGTTTAATAAAGGGGACAAAAGATATAAGGTTAATAGGTGATCGAATAATCCTGGTGTATGAAAAAAACCATTCTTCATCATGCAGCTTCATTTCTAGACACGCTTAAATTCTTAAATTCTCCCCTTTTCTCTCGGTCTCGATTTATAGGTCTGACCCACCAACGCCGTTTTTGTTTTGTAACAACTTTGTCTCTCTGTCTTCTTAACAGTAAAAGCAATAAAACTGTTGAAATTTCCATCTCAGTGACACACACATATACACCACAAATAATATTGCTATGTTCTTGACGTTTTGCCGAGTTTAAATTTCGGATTTGCGCCTACGCAGATAATTACGGTCACTGTGAACACTTTCTCCACCTGCGTAAAATGATGTCTTATGTCAATATTATGTTTTATGTATCTGTTATGTTTTTGTAACGCTTATGTCCATTGTGAACAAGTAAGAGATTGATTGATTAAAAAAATGTTGATTAATAAAGATGATACATGAATTAAATGTTTGTTGATAATTTTAATTAGGCGCTAGTATACACGTAGTCAAATAGACTAAACTGTAGTTCCTGAAACTTCCGCACAATCAGAGATACGAATTAAAATTATCAACAATCATTTTAATTAATGTAACATTTTAATTCAACAATCACTTTAAATAATTCTTGCCGATTTTAACAGCATGAATTCATATGATTGTTGAATTAAAATGTTCTCTGAAAATATTTGTACAATTTTATTCCAAAATTTTACAATGTGCCATTTTAAATAACAGTCAATCGTATGCCTCTACTTTTTACGTTTGTTGTTATTGTCTTACGTATTAAATATGATTGTTTAAAAAATGTTACTTAATAAAAATGTGAAATGAATTATATTGTTATATTGAATGAGTGTATATGAAACTGTATTTCAACAAACAATTAATAACAAACAATTAAATTGAATTGCAAGAAATACTTCGATTAATAAAACGATTTTGTCCAACAAACATAAAAATTCATTCATTTTAAATGTGGAATTAAAATTATCAACAAACATTTTAATTCATCAGTCATATAAATTCGACGATTTGAAAATTGAAGCCGAATATTTTCAACAATCACTTTAATTCAACAAACAAATAAATTTTTATTGTTAGACGTAGTAAAAGAATCTTTTAAAATGATTGTTGAATTAATATGATTGTTGAATTAAAATGTTACATTAATTAAAATGTTTGTTGATAATTTTAATTGGTCGCTGCATGCGCGCGTTGGATATGTGAACTACAAGTACTTTAATTTGGCAACTGTGCCACACGCATAAATCTCGCGCCTTTTTCTCATTCGACGAACTTTCGATTTTGACGAACAAACCTAACCTTACACTTTTTGTTTTTCTCTTTGATTGTTGTTCAAAGGTGTTTAATTGTGATTTCTGAACGAACATCTACAACACGTTGCAGGTAGGTCTTATATTTTATCATACTACTATTGCCCATATTGGGAAATCAACTAATAATTATGTTGTGGTATAAATTTTGCAATGCTACCTAGTGAACTCCAAATTCACATTTGTATCTAATCAAATGCCTCAATTAGATGACTGACTGAGCTCACTAGCAATTCAAGAAAGTCTATTGTGATCAACTACCCCTTTAACAAACAACGAATGATCGGTCGAACAATCAGTTGATTTTAAATTCACAAAACACATATCATTAGTCTCTCGCAACGTGTATTATTGTGAAGTGAGAACTCTATTGCTAAACAGCAACTGATGATACATGAGCATCTGAAAATCTAAGTTTGTTAAATGGACGCTGATCAACACACATCACGGCAGAACCGATGCCCACCATTTTTTCATCAGTTGCCCGAAGGTACGCGGACATGTGAACGATAGAACACAATGGATAAGATGAATCATTAGTCCTGAAGTTAAGTCCTTTCTGAAACAGGCCTTATCAGTGAATTGTGGAAAATGCTTGTATTATTGCAAACTTCCCCAACCACAAGAGATAATGATATACTTACAGGGATGTAAAAAAACACAATTGCATATAAAACAAGGTACTGCGTGTAGCATTGCATTCACTTTATTCCTGACAAAACTGACATAAGCTCAAGCATAAGCTGCTTTTGGATTTACGTACAAGTTTTTCTGAGGTACGTCAAGAGCTCGCTTCTCATGCATTCTTGCCAATAGTAGTAGTTGTTGTGACAATCAAGCTCTTGGAATATTTCACAACGTAAATCCAAACGCACCTTCTAATGTTTGATTTTGAAGGTAAGTTTTTACAATAATGTCAATACTTATTTATCAAACACCCATTAGTAATTATCCACTAGTGAGATAATAGTTTTCTCACAGTAAGAGGACAACCAAACTTACATTGGTGTGATAATATGCATTTAATGTTATGGCACCTTCATGGCTTTTCCTCTTGATTTTTTTCTTTAAATTAATCAGGAATTTTTCATGAATAGAAAAATTAAATTAAGATTGATGCAACTTTTAGATTTCTACAATGGGTGTTGATAAAATAGATTGTACATATTTTTAAATCGTAATTTATTATAACTTTACTTATATAGTGTTTTATGCAGGTATGGCAAATGCGGTTCGTCATATAATAACTGCAGCTGCAAATGCTCTGCATCACGATGATGATGATGACGATTTTGAGAAGATTATCAACCAAACGAGGCGTTCTTTTCGTAGAAACGAACTTGGAACTCCCAGAAGAGGAAGAAAGTTATGCAGTTTTTTTAAAAGAAAAACTCTTTTACTGAGAAGGGCAAATTGCGACTACTGTCCAATAAAAGCAGAGTGTGAAATGCTCACATCTTATGGATTAGGTACGTATATGATTTTTCAATACGTGGAAGTGAATACATATTTCAGACTACTGTCTGTAAAAATTTGCTTAATAGGCAGTAATTGAACAACTATTGTAATGAATGAATTACATAGTTCAGCAGCCCACCCCGTGTTCTGTCAATGATTTATAACAGGCTGAAGCTACGTGAGTAGATTGGGTCCAATGAGACATACAAGTTGTTCCTGTGTGAAAAGTCTTGATAAAGGTACTTAAGTAAAAGTGAATAATAATAATAATAATTAAAGTGTAGGACAGGGAAAACATACCATTAAATTTGAAGGACCATATGATCATTTTATTACACAAACATGTACTAAGCTGCATACCCAATATCACCCGCTGTTACTAATAATAATAGTAATAACAGCATTTATGACCTCTTTGTTTGCACATCATTATAACCGGTTGATTTTTTTGTATGCAGCTTAGTACATGTTTGTATAATAAAATGGTCATATAATCCTACAAATTTAGTAGTACGTTTTCTCAGTCCTACGCTTTCATTATTGTACCTAACAACGCCCGCCCGTATATAAAAGTTAGTATTAGTGGAATTTCCTTTCTGGGGCTTTTAGACTCGGGTTCGTCTCGTTCAATAATCGGACGAGAGAGGTGTTCCATATTAACACGTTTAGGATTGCCTATGATACCCGAAACTCGCTTGTACCGTGGCCAATGGAGAGACCTGTTTATCCCTTGGTTATATTACTACTCCGATTACCTTAAAGGATAAAACTGTTATAATCAAATTTTTAGTAATCCCTGAATTAAGTACTGACCTAATTTTAGGAATAGATTTTTGGAACAAAGTCGGTATTGTCCATATCCTCACTGATAAGGTGTGGCACTTCTCGCCATCTTCCTCAATTGTGAGATGTGGAGTAATAGATCGCACTGTTCTCGCACCCGACCAACAGCAATCTCTAGATAGGTTACTTGACGAAAAATTTGAATCCATGGGTACCGCGCTAGGGTTTACTACAGTTGGCGAACATGTAATCGTTGTACCAGCCGACATTAAGCCAATTAAGTAGAGATACTATCCGGTTAGCCCTACACTGAGAAAAATAATGTGTATCGAAATTAAGAAGAATTCTAATTAATTTTTTCGTCGACCTCTCGATAACAATATAAATTACTCCTTAAGGTGCGTTGACACGGTGCTAGTGTGCTCGGCCGAGTCCGCTCGGTGCGAGTGAACTATCGTACGAGTTCTGTTGACACACACAATTTTACTAGCTTGGTTTTAGTATAATGCAAAATGGCAGAAATTGTGCGTGCTGGTATTGCTATTGTTGCACAGTTACTAATCGACGAATTAAACAATTTGCATGCTATAAAAAAACGACGTCCTAGACGAATGTGGATTCGGGAGTGGATAAAACGACGAAACGAGTTTGGTGCATCTGCAACGTTTCTCAGAGAAGTAGCATTAGAGGATCCAGAGACGTTCAGAAACCACCTAAGGTTAACGACAAACCAATTTGAAGAACTGTTATCAATGGTGGAACATTTAATTAAAAAGCAAGATACTTTGATGAGAGCTGCTGTAGAGCCAAGAATAAAATTACAGATTACTCTTCGTTACTTGGCGACTGGAGATTCGTTCAGCACATTGGAACATATGTATAGAATTCCAAAGAGTACCATATCCAAGTTCCTACCAGAAGTCTTAAAAGCTATATATGAGGGATTGAAAGATTTTATAAAGGTAAGTAAATCAACTTTATTTCTAGTATGTATTAGAAAAAACAAGCAACTGAAAATACATAATATTGTTATAACGTACATGTGAACGAGGTGAAAGTAAACATTATTAATTTAATGCATCAAAGCCACCAATACTTCTGATGGCAGCAGTTATAGTATCTGGTTCTTGGGAATGTTGGTAGTTCCTATCACTAAACTGATATTGCCCCCCAGAATCTGTACTATTAGTTTCGGAGGAGTATCGTGGAATGGGTGTTTCAGCATGTCCAGAATGAAATTGTGAGCGATTGACAAATGACTGTGACCTCTGCAACGACGTAACACGTTGGTTTGCTAACAGTGCCATAATTTCGGACTGGCAATGCAAAGCAAGATCTAGTGGAAGTTGCCTCAGTTGGCTGGCTACATTATTTCCGAAATGAAAAAATTCATCTTCAGTCCTTTCAGTGGATCGTTTTAGATCCTGCAGTGACTGGATGGCACTTGTGACATATTGGGGAACTGTATCCTTTGAGTTAGACGCCTTCTGTTTTGCCTTTCGTGGAATGCTTGGTGTCGCTGATCGATTCATGCTGCCATGTGAAGTTGTTGGCACATTTGTTGTACTGTCGTTCATGGGTCGCTTCCTGGTTAAATCTCTGATTGGTGAAGACAATGTGGTGCGAAGGGTGTCTGATTCTTGAATATTCAACTCTTGAGTATTCGATTGGCTAACATTCATTTCACCTTTATTTGATGTTGCCTCCACTTCAGTTTCATCATAGTTCTCTTGCTCCAATTGCGAGGCTCCAGAGTACTGAGCAATTTCTTCAAACTGAAAGAAATAAATGCAAATTATTGCAACTAAACAAGTAAATTTTCTATTTTTAGATGCCTACATCTACAAACGATTGGGCAGCAATAGCAAAAGGTTTTGAAGAGAGATGGCAGTTTCCAAAATGCTGCGGCGCACTAGATGGCAAGCATATCAACATACAGTGTCCCAACAATAGTCACAGTGACTTCTACAACTACAAAGGATATTTCAGCACCATACTTTTCGCCTTAGTTGATCACAATTACTGTTTTACTTATATTGATATTGGATCTAATGGACGTGTAAATGACAGCACGGTTTTTAGGAATAGTTCATTGAAGGCAGCAATAGAAAATGGATCAGTAGGATTTCCAAAGTGGGGGGTTATTGTTGGAGATGATGCCTTTCCACTGAAAGATTATTTGATGAAACCGTATTCAAGGCATGGTCGCTTATCAAACTCTGAAAAAGTATTCAATTATAGACTCTCTAGAGCAAGGAGAATCGTGGAAAACGCATTTGGCGTTTTGGCAATGCGTTTCAGAATTTTCAGAGCACATATTTTGTTAAATCCTGAAAAAGTGGATGATATCGTCAAAGCTACATGTGCCATTCACAATTGGCTACGACAAACATCGCCTAATTCTTACATGCCACCTTCTTCTGTTGACAGGGAAGATGAAAATGGACAAATTATATTAGGCTCATGGAGAAATGAAAATGCATGTTTGGGATTACAAGATATAGTGTGTGGAATTGGTAGTAACAACTTCACTACTTTGGCTGCAAATTGCAGAAGAAAATTTACCGATTATTTTATGGGAGAAGGGGCAGTTGGATGGCAGTGGAATATGATACACTAGTAAACTAATTCTGATTTGCTTGGGACTAATAATGTGTATAAGCCTGAAATAAAATTTGATGTGTATATTTTCTACTTACATGATTTGAGAAATGTTCCCTGGTATTAACCACTTCCTTTAAAAATCTGTGGGCTGTGTTAAACCATGGCAAATGCGAAACATACGATTCATCAGGTGACATTCCGGATTTAATCGCACGCTTTATTTTGTTTACTTCTTGGACGTAAGTGCTTCTTATATTCTTGATTTTATTTTTCAGATCATTGTTATCAAAATTCGGTAAATTCATTTGGTTAATCAAATTTCTTGAGGCTGTGTCTCTTGCGTCTTTATTTTTATAAAGGGCATGCCGAAAATTCCATAAACATTCTGCATCTTCATACAATTCAACAAATTTAAGAGTTTGCGCTTCTGTCCATCTTTTGACCGCCATGTTTTAAAAGAGAACTAGCATGAAACTCGCACGCCGAAAGTTGGAAGACGACCGACTAACTCGTACGAGAATTTACAACTGTCAAGTGTACTCGCTTGTTTGTTTACACAGTACGAGTTTTATGCGAGTACCGGCCGAGTAGGCATGCTAGTGGTCTCGGCCGAGCACACTAGCACCGTGTCAACGCACCTTTAGTGACGAGTACAATGATGAAGCTTATTAATCGTTAGCAACCATTAATGGTTAGCAACCAACCATTATACGTTAGCAACCATTAATCGTTAGCAACCACCACATACCTTTTCAAGGTAAAATGTACCTTGACATTTTCGAAAATATCTCCTTTCAAATTCATTGTATTCCATCAATTGCCGAACTGATCGAAACCGTTCAAATAAGTTTCTTTTGATTTGAGTGGATATAATGTTAAAATCGTCTCCGCAGCAGAGCAAGCAACATAATCTTCCACTGCGATTACGAGGACTGAGGGTACAGCATAAAACAACACATTACTATAGCAACGACAATAGCTGTAATTTAGTGAAAAATCGTCGGAGCTCATAATTTCGTTTGAAGTAGTTGAATTTAAAATTACCTACCCCAGTGAAGTCGAATTCGTTCGAATTTAGTCCACTCGCTGCGCTAAACATCTGCACTAAACATCTCGCTCACCAATAAAACGCCTCATTTATACACTCATTGCATAAATAACTATCAAAGACGAGAGTGTAATAAATCGTAATGCAAATTTTTGTGAATTCGTTTTTATCTAATTTTATTTCAATTTGGTGTCTTCATTACTTGATTTGTTGGCAGTTTTAAAATATTAAAAAAAATAACATACCACCTTCACAAAAGCAAATGAATTTTGGTAATAATAACGGTGACCGTTTCAATGCGAAGATTTGTATGCTTGATTTGTTCATACCGCCACCTATAATTAACTGTTTTTCTTTAGGGTCAATCGGGGAAAGTGTGATTGCTTTTTTTATTAATTGACTTTGACGTAATTTTTTACAAAAACCACTAGACATAGACATCTACGGTTTTTTTTAAATCTTTAATAAGGTCAGTACATTATTATCCGTGGATATATTGATTGAAAAGAGAAACTGATTTTTGAAAAAAAATTGAAATAATAATGGATGTCCAGTGCCACACTTTACCATTAAAAGGGGTAAGTGTGACACGGGAATGGAAAAGTGTGGCAAACGTGAATATTTTCTAAGATATCGAAGATAGATCAAAGGGGAAAGTGTGACTGAAATGCTGAGAATTTTTTATATAAGAAAAGTATATACATTTTTTTCTTATAAAAGATATTGAACCCATACAATTAATGTTTAAAAACTTAAAACTGTCTTCTTCACATTATTATTAAGCCATTTCAAATACTTGGTCCACAGGTCCAGGGAAAACATACCGCATTCTCTCCCCTGTCATTAGTAATTCTGGATTTGGCAACTGCCCCATTACTTGCTCCTTTGCAATAAAAGAAATGTCATTTTCATCAGCAAGGAACATCTTCTTTGTATGGTCTGTGCATTTAAGGCTCATTATTTTATATTCTTCTTCGTCGTCGTCTTGATCAACAGATTGAATTATTGCCACATAATAATACTTGCTCTGATTTCGTTTCCCGCCTTTGAATTGCACAAGCACATATGAGCCAACACTGTACACATCCATTTTTGATAGATCACATGGTTGGTCGAGGGTAGGTGGCTCATAATCACTGCTTTCACCAGAGGTAATTTCTTGATCAGCATCCTCACTAGAACTGATGTTTGGGATTTCCTGTTTTTTCTGTTTTGCATTTTTTGTCTTTAGTTGCTTTAATGCGTGTTTCTTCTTCCGCGAATCTTCAACTGGTTTTATGTTTTCTTTACCCTTGCGTTCTTTAAGAGCCTTCAGGTATTCATCCTGGGTAATAACTTCTGCAACATCTATTCTTTTGCGAGCCTGCTTTGCGGCGCTTGACCTACCCGATGCTGACAATTTAGCTAAAACCAATCTTTCAAAAGTTTTTGATGGTGTCTCCTTAACTGGTGGTGGAGTAGAAGGTTCCGGGATTTTGGCAACAGTGTCGTTATTGGAGGATGATGCAGGTGTCAATAAATCATTGTTTGGAAGTGGCAGGGTGTCGGACTTCTCTTGGCTTTTTACTGAAGTCAAATATCTTTCATATTTTTCTGGATCAAAATGTTTGCAATCAATTGCGTTCCTGTTTACACATGTACTAGAGCCGGATAAATTGGGGTCATATATGCCCGTTTTCATAAATCCATTTCGGACGTTATCAGGTGTTATTGATTCCCACGCCTTGCCTAGCAGTTGAGCAAAATCGCTTTTTGATATTTTTGATCCGATATTCAATCTTGTCCATTCAGTCAAAAGAGTATCCCATCGAGTTTTAACAGACTTAAAGATTGACACATCTAATGGTTGAAGAAGGTGGGATGTATGAGGAGGAAGTTTAAGAATTGTTACATTTGAGCTAACTGCACATTCAATTAATTCCACACTAATATGCGACAGATGACCGTCATAAATCAGTAATGCTGGAAATTCTTTTACGTTAGGTACGAATATCTTTCGGAACCATGAGGTAAAAACTAATTCCGTCATCCATCCATTTTCACTAACAAAATAAGACGTTCCCGGAAATGCATCTTCACAAAACATCGACGTCCATAATCTCTTTCCTTTATGTAAAATCATTGGACCCATTTTTTCACCACTGGCAGATATGCAAGCTAATACTGTGGTATACTCACGCCCACTTCCACCAGTTACTCGTGAGGAGGGATCTCCTTTTCCAGTAACTACTTTTGAACACAGAGGATCATGATTAAATCCACTTTCATCACAGTTATAGATGCACTGAGGTTTGTCTTTAATTTTCAGGTCATTTATTATTATTTCCAATTTATTATAAAAGTCCATAACAATAAATGGATCATTTGCTTGTCTAGCTCTAGAGGATTCTAATAATTCTGGTTTCTTTAAAGTCAGCCTCCACCTATTTTTAAAACCGATCCACCAGTCGTGCCCAGGCATGTTATTTGTAAAACCATTGGGAATATTATTTTGAGTAACGTAATCTTTTATCAGGTTTAACACATCTTTTTTTGTCAATCCAAACCCCACTTATTCATTACTTTTATGTATTTAGAGAGTTTTTCTTCAGTCTCTTGAGGTAACTGCGTTTTTCGACCCCCAGCATTGATTATATTAATGGTGGACGTTCTAGGATTTTTGCCTTTCCAGCCCTTTAATTTTAACATTAGTGTCGATCTCGGTATTTCATATTTTTTTGCAGCACTGTAGACATTAATTTGACCGGATTGTATCTCATCTATGGCACTTTTCAAACTTTCTGCGGACCAACGTCCGCCTACGCCCCTGTTTGTCTTCCTGATGTATTTTCTTGGCATTTTCTTATGGAAAGATAAATTAAGATTAAGATCGTTACATCCAGATTGGTAGAATACACTTACTTTTAGGCTCGCTTTTAGGTAAACAAACAAAACTAAGAAATTAGATCCACGACTATAAAGTATAAAGTAACACACCACTCAAACTAACCTCACAATGTCCGAACTAACAGCTGATTCTGTTACTGCCACACTTTCCCATACCAGTGCTGCCACACTTACCAGTGATGCCTAATATTTTAAACAACTGATTCACAAACTGTAAATAGGTAGTTCCGAATACACATATTGCTAGGCAACAGATGGGGCAAACATTACACATTTGTTGTTGGCTTAAGGAAATGTCCTCTCTTGTTTATGACTAGCCATTTTGGTGTTTGGGACCCTTTGTAATTTTTTTTTAGCTCTTGCCACACTTACCCCATTGCCACATTTACCCTGATTGACCCTAAATATGTTTTAAACCGACAGTCCCTTTATTATGATTCCTAGAATTTTATTTAGTAATATAGCACGATAATATTTCAAAATGCAGCTCCTTTTCTTTTGTTACGTTAAATTTACATTTTATGATTTAACTGCTTTATTTGGTATATAGTTCTAAATGTACGTAGTAGGTACAAGCGCGCGCACGGTCCACGCTCCACTGGCGTGTTTGTCTTGTCACTTCGTACGTTCGGCGTCTTAATAAATAGCAGTATAAAGTGCTCCGTATTTTTTAAATAGTGCATAGTGCATATCCATTACAATGGAAAATAATTTTGTTACCGAGGGCATAATCATTGATGATAATACAATAGTAGAAATTGTTACTGATACACAGGTTGTGACGTTATTTTCTTTACCCTGTAATCTTTGCTTTGGCTTATATTTGAATTACTATGTGGAATCCCTCTCGAATAACATTATGTGAACTCTTACCTTTATATAGCAATCCTTACGCCATCTAGGTGTTCACATTATAACCCGATCCTTTATTTGCGATATAGTTTTCTTTTAAAAATACTTTTGTCTAGTGTTCTGTTGATTGGCGCGGTTGTATCTTCTCCCACTCACTGTCGACGCGCGCAGTCCTTGTTGAAGAACTCGATTCAATCTTGACTTGTATTTGAACTACACGCCATTACACTTACTTGACATATTCGTATACCTTTATTGGGATTAATTAGTGGTGTGGTACTAAGATTAGTGAAGTTTTCTCTTATCATCTTACTTCCAATTTCGCTGATGACGCATTGCTGCGGATTTATCTTACAAGTTTAAGGCCGTTTTGCGGTATGTTATCTATGACGCATTATCATTTTATTTTAAATAATCTATTTTAGGCTCTTTCGTACTCCCCAAGTTTTCTTACTTCTTATTTTGGTTTTACCAATTGCTTCCTGACTACATTGATATTTTGACGTGGAAACGCAAATACCGATTTTCCATATGGTGCAATATAATTCCATTGAAGTTTCGACGCCATTACAATCAAAAACGCTCTACATATTTCTACCTTACCGACTGAAGAATTGACTGAAGAATTACCGCCATTTCATGTGAAACCGATATTTGAACTGATGACCCAATTTTACGAGGTTCGTTGACCTACGATCCATTCTTCCGAAACGCAAGTACTTAATTAACGAGACGTGTGGAGTTGATTCTGTGTACATTTTTAATTAACGTTATGTATTTTGTTTTGAAGAACTTGCTCGTGTAAGTTTGTTTGCATTTGAATTGATAAGATTGCTTTGTCATTGAAGATAGATTCAATTATTTTATTTGTACATTTTATAGTATTTTTCTCTTAAAACTTCATGTCACTTTTTGATATCTCACACCGATTGTGAAAACCAACCCTTAGTCGAACCAAATTTTGTTTTGTAGTAAAGTCATTTGAATTTTTGATTCTTTTTAGTATTGATTGCAATTCTACGTACAAGAATAACCATTCGTGTCTTACGTTAACCATTGCTTATGCGATATATTGTGCAACGCGAATCATTACCCTTCTTATATTTTTTTTGTTTTTGTGTCTGACTGTTTCAGATTTGCAGTTTCGCGTCCTCTGAGCTCGGAAGGTTGCGACCGGAGTTCAAGGTAAATTTAGTTATTTTCGTCGTTTTTCCCTTTTAACGTTTGATTACATTTTGGTTGTTGATACTAACGAGTTGTGATTATTACTTTGTTTGAAAGTCACTTAATGATTATAGCTCCGTTGTTTCGGAAGCCCTTTTGGATAAATATTTTCCCAGGCTACGTGTTGGCTTCTCATTTGTTTTATTAGAGATTATTTTAAATTCTCAGTTTGATATACTAGATCAATATATTACAGTGTCAGATTTGTGATATTTTGAGATCTTTGTTATTAAACTACCCACATTTATACATCAAATACTGTTTGTTTTCCCCATAATTGTGTATTCCTTTGAGTTTAGTAAGACGAGAACAAGGATCTCTTGGTCTGCCTTGTTCATCCCTTTAGTATTCCTCTCTCTCTAAATTCATCAAAGACTAAGTGGCGCCTATCCGGATTACTTTTACCGTTTCCTTCCCTTTTTGGCTTATTTGTGTGTATGTAGAAGAACCCCATTTTCACCCCGACCCACCTCTACTTTGCCTGAGCTTACCGTGTGCTTATCTAGGGTAATTTTGTCACGTTGGCCCAAAGTGAACGTAACAAGGTGGAGGATACCACGTGGTTAAACAACATTTTGCGTGAGTGGAACTTGGAATGTCTTTTGCCTGCGTTGCAAAGTAAGTTACAAATCACAATTTAATTTTACCTTAGGTGAATATAATAATTACTTTAATACTTTCAATTGTGCTAAGGCCAATACAAACTTACTTTGTAAATCACCAATCTTTGTTATGGTAAGCAACTTTAACAAAATTGCTAATATGCGTGACATTAACACTTGCTCAGTATCTGATCTTAAAAGATTGATGGAATATTTTTAATCTTATTTTTAATCTTGTTTAAGTTTAGTACCATTTAATTTGGTTTTTATTAGGTTAGCGGTTAAGATATTAGTATATTTAGTTATTGTGCTTTCTTAGATTAGTAATTATCCTATAATTGGAATTTGATTCTGTTGGGCAATAAATCATATTATTATTATTATTATTACAATATGCGATCTTAATCACTAAAATATTGAACAAATAAGTAGTCCTATATATACTGAGATTCTAGTATTTTGACGTGTTTTTTGTTTCTATATATAGAAGCCGGAATTACCTACAAAAGTTTGCAATACCTTTCAAAAGAAGACGTGAAGGATGCGATCCAGGACATTGGGTTAAGAGCTGAATTTAGGTGTAAACTGTTTGATTGGAAGAAAACAAAGGTAAGGAGAACTCAGATCAAATTACTATTGTTTAAACAAAAAAAAAGAAACATGCTTATTTAAATTAATGAACATTGACTTAAAATCGATATATTTGTAGTTAAACTTTTATGATAATGGTTTGGTTTCAGTTTGGTATAGACGATGAGACCATAACAAATAAGTCCAAGGTTAGCTCCTGGTTGAGTAACATTAGTAGCCCTCAGCAATCTTCTACATCTACATCGAATCACTTGAGTTATAAACTATTCAAAGTAAGTATACAGTAAGTTAAGTTTATCCATGAACGGCACGCAAAAAATGTGTCTAGACAATAAGCTTTATTTTTCCATTTTTTTTATTCTAACCTGAAAGTTAAAACACGTTTTATAACCGCAACATTTTTACGTAATTTCCTAAGGAAAACCATAGCTAAACTAATTATAATGATCATTTTCTAATGACGTTGATGAGACTGCTCATTCCTCCCATTTCAACTTAATTTAGTTAAAATTTTCATGATATTTCAACGAAACACATTTTTGAAACTTATTCAGTTATAAGTTATAACAAAACTCACCCAATTTAACTAATCCTCGCGAAGCCTATGATTATCGTGCGAAACGTCCATTAAATGCCAACTTAAGGTTACAACTAATTACTTACCTTATCATTGCAACTTTACCAATTTTCAATCAAGAAACTTCATCAAGAAAAATTGCAGTATTTATCCAAGATCTAATTTATTTTTCAACTTGTAAATGACTTGATTGTATAATCTATAAACCTCTGGACACATCAAAAATGAACCATCACTTGACCGGTTTAGCTATAATTGTAGCTCATCAGAACTGTTTGATGTGTCAAGACATTATAATTATGTTTCGACGAGCCAATAACATAATGTGGTTTTTTGAAGTACTTACATTTGGTTTGGTCTTTTGTGGCAATCTTCGATTTCATTATGGTTTCAACATTTCTCATAATAATTTACCTTATGCTGTTGCGCTCTGTAATGTAGTGAAATTGTTAAGTATGATATATGATATTCTTCCATTTTAGAATCTAGAAGACTTGTTAAAAGAAAGCAATAAGGGCAAGGCCATTTTACAATTTTATGAAAAAAATCAAAAGTTAGACGATTTTCGCCGAAACGATTTAATTAGCATTATATGCCCGTTTCTTTCGTCTTTCTTTGTCATCCAATAGTTGTTGCAATCTGGGACAACAAGGGTATGACTGCGCCGAACATTCCCTCTTAATAGGTAAAATAGTATGAAAAGGGCCTAACTATGAGTCGCATCTGTTTTCTGAATACAAAATCAGCATCAGCAACCACAAATTATATGGAAACGACACCAAGAACGGCAAAATCCTTCAAGTATGGAATTTCCAAATTTTGAATAAATTATTGAACGATTAACGGCCTATTTACACACCAAAAACTGTTTTAACTTCAATATAATATTTCTAGCATGTAGTGCACGTCCAAATTAGCTGCAATCGACATCCGAAACATCACGCAGGGTTAAAACTATCAAATTCAAAATTCAACCATTATTTTGAAAATACTCCAAATTTGGGGCCTAAGGGTCAGATATACAACTTTTTTCATGCCGCCATTGGCACCAGCGACTATAAATAATTCAAAAACGACCCCTAGAATGCCGAAATTCGTTAATTTTTATAGGTTTAAAATCTTGAACACCCTTTTGAACAAAAGTGTTCAAATTTTGAACCCACACGAAAATTTCGGTGGGTGCTGCGGGTCAAAAGTTGTATTTGGACCTAATAAACATGTGTACCGAGTTTCATGCTTTTGTCACAAAGTGCAGCGTTTACCTCAATATTCAGTTGTACCGCCTACGCTATTTTGTTTTATTTGATTAAAAGAAAGTGGAACTAGCAATAGTAAATTGCTAGTTCAAAGGTAAATTTACATCTCGCCTGAAACAGATACACCCTGTATAATCTCATCACTTGCAGTACCATAGCATTGGTATTGCATTCTGAAGAGTAAATTTTAAATAAAATCATTTACCGATCTTCCTAATTTTTTTTATGATCAGAAATAAATGAATTTAAGACCAAAAACAATTCAAAAAATTGAAATATTAAAATACTGTCTGAATAAATTTAGCGGCGGAGAATTGATTTATGTAACGTACTGGAGAGTTTGGAGCGTTAAAAAACAAGGAGTACTTACGGCGCTTATTGAGCAGAACGATGGTCGAGTAAGGTTTGTTTCTTATATTGTAAATTTAGGGTTTCACCAAATTGAATTTCGGCACGACACACGACAGTAGAAAATTATATCTTCGCAAACAGCAAGATTCGGACTTGTTTCTCTGGTTCTCTTCACAACACACCTTTCCTCCTTCCACGAACATTTTGGCGTGCGCACTAAGTACAAGGACGGACAACACGGCAGGGAAAATCAAAATTATGACGAGTAATAACAATACAAGGAAATTTTTAAATTAAGGAAAACGTACGTTACTTATGTATGCAACAATTCTTATGCTTGGTTTACTCAACCACCGCGAAATGTAGGTACATAACATGAATGGTTAGTTAGTTATTTTTGTTTTTGTCAATTGTATTCCCATCTCTTCCTTGATCAAGTTAATGTAGTATCTCCATTCTAAGCGACAGGTCACGAGTTTAAAGCATTGAAAAAAAACGAAGATCGCCCCCTTTCTTTTGGAAACATATCCAGTGTCTAAGAATTGTACGTTTCTGGCACCTCCGTCCTCTAGCTTTAAATCCTCGTGAAAGCTTCTATTCCACAAGATTTCATACCCAGAGATAATCGACATAGGTTATTACTACTATACTTTATCACGACCTCTTGAGAATGCTCTGTGATGCAGGAAAGATGTTGGCAGATCTTTATCATGAAGAATCTTTAACGAGAAGTAATCTAATTCTATCGCAAGTAAACCCGGAACTCGGAAGTTTTACAACAGACCAACATTGATTCTACCCTTTTCGGGGAGGATCTTGAAGGGAAACGGAGGGCGGCTAAGCATTAAAAATATCTTCGCTCCAATTGAAGGCTCCCTCAAAAGCTATGACAAAAAACTTGCCAGGACCGTCCCGTCGTGCCCACAACATGACCACAACGCATTTTGTTCGACCAAGGTGCAGGAAAGCTTCATACGACTCAACTCTCAGGTTTTTACGTCTGGCGCCAATACACTAACGATCCCACAATTTTATCATGGGTAAGAGGCTATAAAATTGCTTTTAAAGGTAAACCTCTTCAAATCGTTAGGGCTACACCACGGTCTTTTTCCATTAAGGAGAAGGCAAACATGCAACAACACATTTCGACATTACTAGCGAAGGGCGTTATTTCTCAATGCAAGCCTTGTGCTGATCAGTTTTTGTCAGAAATGTTCCTTCTTTCAAAGAATGACGGCTACTTGAGGCTTAAGTTGAATGCTTTCTAGTGACTAGTGTCACCCTACTCTGCAATTCAATACGCCTCGTTGTACACAAAACCCTTCGAAAGAATTAAGTGTAGAGCTTTGGCCACAACTAATTTTAATGCATTAATGGACATACCAAATTCTCTATTAGAGGATTTTGAATGGTGGAATCAAAAAATTGATTTTGCGGTTAACACCATTAAACAAAAAAGTTGATATTGAAATTTACACGGAACTTCTCGCTATTCAATATGTTTTGAAATTCTTTGCAAAAAATAATTCAAATTGTACAATAGGTACTACTACGAGTACCCTCAAATGGGGTGAAAAGGATAGGGTGGGGTGAAGTGGATCTTGGCCTGTAATTTTCATGTAATGAATGCTAATACCATCTGTTTGTGGCTAATTAAACTTAGAACGTCTTAAAGAGTTTAAAGAACACATTTAACAGACTTACTGTCCACAAGCATAACCAAAAATTACAACGGTACCAATGCATCGGATTCTGGCGGCCCATCTCGGCGCCAGCTTCCTTCAATAAGTAACCCTTCATTATTTTCATTATCGGCAAAATCTGGGGAAGTAGCAGTATTTCGCAAATTATGACGGCGCAAAAAATTATGTAGATAAGCAATTATTATAACACTAATTTCTGCTTTTTAGGGCTCCAGTAACATTGGTTTGCGTAGTACCCTAAAGAGTGCAGAAATAATCCCAAATACGTTCTCAACTATTCGTCGGGCCCGACTCAGACGATAATTAAAATCCTTTTTGGCGTACCTAGATGATGATTTCCCGAATAAGGTTTCATGATGTGCTCCTCCAAGGGAAAGGCTTCGTCCGCCACTATAACATATGGTTGCTCTTTTTGTCTTCCTGGCAGAGACACTCCCCCGTCAGATATTCTGCCTTGAGTACCCACGTCCAAGAATATAATATTGTAGTCGGCATCTACTAGTGCCAACATGACGATGCTGTGCATTGCTTTGTAATTATAAAAAATCGCTGCCGCCGTGTATGGGACTTTGCAGCACCACGTGCTTTCCGTCCATTGAACCAATACAATTTGGAAAAACGCTTGATGAATCGTTAAGGTGCCCGGCGCACGAAGAAGCTGACACGAAAATTGTGTACCGCGTCTGTCACATCGATTACGACGCGCACCTCACAATTAGATGTCCGGATACTGACATGGCCGTCATAATGCTCGGCAACATGAGCGTTATAAGTATCTAAATTGAACTCTGTATCGACTCGATACATCGATACTATCGAGGTCAATTGAGCGCAGCAATGCCAGCTTTTCATGCCTTCACTGGCTGCGACTATAATCCTTCCTTTTCAAAAAAGAGAAGAGCCGTCCATACAAATATTATATAACTGTATACATTACTAGTATCTTAGATTATGAAAGAGAGGGGATACCGCGCACTCTATTCAAGTAAGGTTAGCAATTTGTGACAAAAAAAAAATAAGTAAAACGACTCAAAACTAGTTTTGGCATTATCTGGGTTAACAACCATCCCGTGGTCATAGAGACAGAGACACGGCAGACACCCTGTTTGAAAGGATGGTTGTCGCCAAGCAGTCCAATTGACTCCATGGAACGCTTTAGGAGGTCGACTAAGAAGCAGTCCGTAGAATTACAATTCATGAGTACCATGACACCATCAGTTTCTCAAGCAAATTTATCAAATGCGAAAAACAAGAATAGTAAGCTAATTTAATTACGATGCTTAAGAGAAAATGCAACGAACGTGGAATCGGTTCGAAACGGGCATTGAATGATGCAGACACACTGATAGTGTAAACGCAAATTTAGAAAGTGACACCTTAGTTGAAGACTTTTGATTCCAATTTGAGTGAAGTGGAAACACTGTTAAAGAATTACAACGCAAATTGAAAGAAGCCTTAAGAAAGTGTACAGACTAGGAAACTTCGGTGTAACCATGCTTGAACCCCCACGCACAAGGTCTGCTTTTGCGATATATATATATATATATATATATATATATCTGTGTTATTTCGTCTGGCAGGACGAAATTTTGGAATTCTTAACTAGAATGGACAAGGGCGGTTTAATTAATTTTCTTAATCTAAATCTGAGATCACGAATTATTCATGGAGTTACGCGGCAGTTGAAAGGAGCCATTAAGAGTCTTCTTTACCTAAGCGCAACTTTTTTACATTATAGTGTATAGATGACTATAGCTGCAAGAGATAAGATGATATTCTTGCTTTGTCAACTCCTGTCTTGGTCCTTAGTTAGTTCCCACCGACACTGTGCAGCGGCGCCACTTGTTACACTCAAATTGTTGATTTAACGCCCGCCAAGATAGACTTTATTTACAAAAATGATGATTTCATTTTTTGGGGTCATGTTTAGAAGTAACTTATCTAAAAAACTGTCGGTTTACTTTTTCCATAAATCGTCTTGATCGAGAGTAAAAAAATAAAACAGATTAGCGCAATAATCGGTGCGAAACATCTAATCTTTAAACAATCGGTATTAAGTTGCTATAAACTTTTAAAAAAAAAATAGTCCGAACATTTTGTAGTAAAGGTCTGAATTGATAAAATAGTTCTTAAAAAAATTGTTTTTGGAAAAACAAATAGAGTTTTTATGGCGGGCGCTCTTATGGAAATTTACATTAGATGCAGTGGGTACAGAAGACTCTTAAATTACGAGGAACTAGCCCGACCGCGACGGTGGTGTTATTGATGATCGGTTTTTTATGTGTGGAGTGTCGACATTCGATAAGCCGAGACGATAGTCATAAATGCTGGAACTATTCACCGGCAATAGGACGCATCATTGAGGTGTTAAAGTTGTTTAATGATTTCCTGTTCTATTATGGGTCGGACGGAATAACGTACAATAGGTTTATAGCAAACGGAATAAGTAGCCAGATACCGTTTCTTATCTATCAGTTAAGTGAACTTTCGATGTGTTCAGGGGTAGATCAAATTACTTTAGAGACGGAGTGGCAAGGCGAGTTTCGGCAGTTTTGGAAGTTTGGACCTTCAGTAAAGTGCGTCACTAAGGTGTGGTCGGCGCCGACTTGAGTTTTTTTTTGTGTAATTTTGAAATTTTGTTGTTTTTTTTTGTGTAACGTATTGGATTTAGCAGGTTTGGACATGTACCGAACGTAAGTAAGATTAAGTTTTAATTGTAGTTTTTTTTTCTTTGTAATAATTGTTTGTTTTCCTTGTTGTTTTTTTTATTGTATAACCATTAAAACTGAAATTTGCAATTCTCACATTAATTTCTGTGTGTCTTTCGAACGATTTCATTTCCTTTCATTTACTCTTCTCTTTGGATACTTGCCCAAGGTCCATTTTATTTAATCAAAATTCTTAAGTTCGATTTGGAATTTAAGGTGTTTGGTCTAACCCACTATCTCGTAGGAGTTAATAGTTTAACTGAGAAAAGAGTCGAATTCCTCCTCTGTGCTGGGGAGAAGTTTTGTTCCGAGGAAGATAAAGGTTTGAGCAAGCTAGGTTTGTATAGGTCTTATGTGTACGGGCTTTTTGGCCTACGAACCGGTGCACACAGCAATATATATATATATATAAACACACATTCGCTGGTACGACAGAAGCTCATACAAACATACAAAAAAGTACCAGTAGAAAAACAGCCAACGCCTGCCGCAACTGGCAATTTCTTCCAATTCTGTGCAGCTCGAGCAAAACGTATTAAATGTCCAAGAATTAGAGCAAATTTAGAAACAATAGTTATTAGTGCGGGGGGAACAGTTATTTTGCAGATGCGCGCAAGAGCGACGCATGTCGCGCGAATCAAGCAAATACTGTTCACGCACGTAACATGTATTCTATTTTTGCACGGATTCGTTAAATCGAATTTATATAAATTCAAATCCTTTTCGCGAGATTTTTGCGACATTATAATTCTTTTGAAAAAATCAAGTCCTCTATGCCGATAAAGTAGAAATCTAGAAATTTAAAATGTCAATGTATTGTTCAAAACTTCTAGTTTAAGCTTATTTTTGCCCTTGTACTACAGTGAATGATGTAAAGTGTATTTATATTTTCTTTTTTACTCTTCCATCATACTACTTATTAGTTCATGATCCGCACTAAATAGATAATTTCGTTGAATTTTTAGGCACTAGTGCGCGAAAGTAGATAGTCAATTGTAAAATTGACGTTCCCGCCGTTCGTGTTTTATTGGGAAAACGCAATTTAGAACGAAGGAGTGCAAAAAAGTATTTACAGCACTACAGGATGGAATATTAGAAACTATAAAAAAAACTCCTAGTCTTCACCAACAACTGGTCCGTAGGCCATAAAGACTGTACACAAAACACCAAAACAAAAACCTAGCTAGCTGTTACCTTCACTTATTATCCCAGCACAAAACTCCTCCCCAACACAGAGGAGAGATTCGACTCTGCTTTCAGTTAACCTGTTAACTTCTAAGTGGGTCAGACCAAGTAAACTGCAAAATTATGAACAATTAAAATGGACCTTGGGCAAGTATCCAATAAAAACCCAGATAAGTTAGAAAATAAGTCGTTAGAATGAAACATGAAAATTAGGCGAAAATTACAAAAGTGCGATTTAATTCTAACACACAAGGAAAATGATAAACAACACAAACAACGCTATCCCTGTTCACGTCTTATTTAAAGCGAAACAATTCCTTATCAGACATTAATTAACTAAAATACTAGGAAAAATAAAAATTCATCTCCTTTTAACTACACAGAAAAGTCGATAAATCACATCTCGACCCTTATCGTGATCGTATATAATTCCTTATATCTCAAGAGCTGACTGTTGGAGGAGGGTACTCGAAAGAAATATTAGCTCTCGAAAAAATATATCATTTGGTCAAAAGTTTAAAAACGCCAACCTGGTTATTTTGATTTAAAAAATGCGCGTTATCTACAAGATTTGTGCACAATTTATACTAAATATTTGTAATTTGAAATATTTATTCTTGGTTCTTTTCTGACGTGTTTTGGGTTTCCTTTGAAGGAGCACCACTGTAAAGACGCGGGTGGACTCCTCCAGCCAAATAGTAAACTGTCGGTAATGAAGTTTTGAAGGGTTTCCTTCAGGTTCTCATTTAGAAAGTTTAAAATTAGTGACCTTCTGATGTTGGACTGTGTGAAAAATAAGTGGGATAGCGGGGTTTTCCGCTAGAAATAGTTTTAAATCCCCCGGATGGGTGATAATTTTATTTAAAACTTTTGCGTTTGCAATCCATGCCGCACCTAATTGTTTTTGATTGTTAAGTAGGCGAGTGTCTCTCGCAACCGCTGCCTCCTAGATTGTTCCCTTCACCTCCGGATTGAGTTCTGTGGGTTTGATAAAAGTGACGTTTGTTTTGTCCACTTCGAGCAAAATCTTCAGCAATAGCCTCTACGACTGGCGGATTTAACCTGAAATGTTCGAGGAATTCAACTCCATACTGCGGAACTGTTTCTTCGTTGCAGTTTTGATTCTTGAGCTTTTCCTACCGTACAAAAAGTGTAACTGTCCTAGTGGTTACAGGTTACCCTATGCCTCTTCCTAACCCAAGGACCTCGAAAATCTTTTTTTTAACCACCGCCTGTTCGCCCAGATAAACGGCATGGTTGGTTGCCTACGATCCAGGATCACCGGGAGTTATTCTGATCGGTGATTTTCTAAGATTAGTACAAAAATTGTAATTGTAATTGCTATTTTATAAGAAACTTTGTTTAATGCTTTGTACTTGCCGGGTACTTCAACTCGGAAAATAGAACCGGAGGAAGAAGATACCAGTTTCGCCCGTATAAGCTGCACATTTCTCAAACTTTGCGTCCGGGCCATTATTATCGCAGGGTCACGTTTTATAGGTGGTTTATTCGTAAGAATATTGAAAATAACAGTTTTCCCAGTCGATTATTATGGACAGACGAGTCTTATTTTTCCAATTGCGGAGTGTGGTATTGGTATAATGAACACTCCTGGTCACAGGAAAACCCGCATGTTGTAGTTCCACGCCGAA
The DNA here is from genome assembly GCF_008802855.1 of Photinus pyralis. Classification (NCBI taxonomy): domain Eukaryota; kingdom Metazoa; phylum Arthropoda; class Insecta; order Coleoptera; family Lampyridae; genus Photinus; species Photinus pyralis. The sequence goes on from NW_022170249.1 coordinate 62,571,647, forward strand.
ACCAAGTAAGATTCGGAATTAATGTTTTATGTGGGATAATGGGAAGTCATTTAATTGGACTGGTATTCTTCGATGGAACTTTAACGGCTCACCGTTATTTAAGGATTTTCCAAATTTCCTTAGAGGATTTTCTGGACAATGTATGTTTGGCAGAGAGAATTTGATTATAGTTCCAAGAAGATGGCTACCGTGGTGGATTATTGAAGTCATCGGTTAGGCAATAATGTTGTTGCCACTAAATACTACTGTTCGATGGCCAGCTAGATCAGCTGATCTAACACCTTTGAACTTTTTGTATGGCGTACATTAAAGAATAAAGTGTATAGAAGTAGCCACAGCTATAATTGTAAGCTAAAAAATTATTATGGTAATTTTTTATTACCTGGGCACCATTTAGTTCAAACCTCAACTTTATAACACTTGCTTCTTCATACTTGCAAGAACTTCATCTTTCACAGTTGAAATTTCTTCAATAAACTGCACCTTCTGCACTTGACCGACATGACCACTATTCAGTGAATTTTCTCCCTTTTGAATAGTACGCTTTTCCTCAAAATATGTTAAAATAGTTGCGATTGACAGAATTGGCTTGCGAGACATCTAAACAATATCATCAACAAAACATATTTCATTTCATTCTCTTACCTTTGTAACGAACAAGATAGTCGGATGTTGGGAGAGGGGTTAGGTATAAAATTATGGATGAATAAAGCCGTGCACTAAGCCACTACAAAACGTAAAAAAAGAAAATATTTCACGAGTAAAAGTAACATGCAATTATAGAAAATTATTAAGAACTATTAATGCCTATATCGTAAACCAACATATATATATATATATATATATATATATATATAAAATATAAATATGGTAGACAATTTTTCATTTTTAATTATAACACAATTAATGGGTTTTATTTAAACGCTTGTTGCTCTGTTCAAAAGTTAAGTAATCAGTGTTTCGATATAAAAGGGTCGAATTTAATTCGCATAAGGTCAGTATAAGCCCATAAAGGTGACCTATTTAAAAGTGATGCTTAATGCATAGGGCGATAGGTTTCAATATCTTCGACAGTAAAACAGCCAAATCCTGCAATTCGAATTTCGCGGTCGATTATGACGTAACCACTAATAGACCCTATTGGAAATATAAACTTTTTCTTTAGTTGAATACACCATACACGAACGAAAAGTAGAAGCGATTAATATTGAAATAATTAATATGAGAGGCAGATCTTCATTATTTTGTTGTAGGTAGTTATTAGCGCATTTTTTAAGAATTTAAAAAATGTGCTATTGTTTCCGGATCCACGGAGTGGAACTAGTTTTATCCTTCATGGTACTCTAATGAGGTCTCAACGAAAGGAATTAATTTCTACCAACTATAGCCCTCCCCGTCGACCTCTTATCGTGATCGGGTATACTCCCTTATACCTCAAAAACGGATTGTCGGAAGAGAGTACTCACAAAGGACCGATTGAGACGTCTCAAAGAAATATATCCATTGGTGATGTCACAACCAAAGCTATTTCGGTTAAAAAAATGCGCTTTATCAGCACAAGAGTTGTGCACAATTTATACTTGTTCTTTTTTGGAACAGTCTTATACCGGGGTCGGTTAAGTTGGCCCCCCCCCCCATTAAACATTTCGTTATGATATTACCATGTAATAATGCGCTCGATATGCGCTCAAACGCGCCGCTGAAAGTAATTTTTGCGCTGTTAAAGTTTTTGAGATATTTTGAAAAACATTTGGGGGGGTTCAAGTTCAAGCAGCCCCCCCCCCATTATGCAATTTGGTATATCTGATGATTCCAAATTGTGCCTGTAGTTATGCGCTAAACTGCGCCACTGGATTAACATTTTGCGCCACTACCGTATGACCATAACGAAAGACAGAAGGTGGGTGGGGCTAAATTGATGGTTTTAAAAAAGTGCACTTTCTTAAACATTCTTAGTGCTATATGTTCCCTTTAGTTATGCGCTCAAATGCGCCGCTGAAAGTAACTTTTGCGCTGTTATAGTTTTTGAGATATTTTGAAAAACATTTGGGAGGGTTCAAGTTCACGCAGCCCCCCCATTAAGCAATTCGGTATTACTGGTGATGCCAACTTATGCCTGTAGTTATGCGCTAAACTGCGCCACTGGATTAACATTTTGCGCCACTACCGTATGGCCATAACGAAAGACAGAAGGTGGGTGGGGCTAAATTGATGGTTTTAAAAAAGTGCACTTTTTTAAACATTCTTAGTGCTATACGTTCCCTTTAGTTATGCGCTCAAATGCGCCACTGAAACTAACTTTTGCGCTGTTATAGTTTTTGAGATATTTTGAAATATGTGTCTATTATAGTTACCAACCCTTAATTTTTTGTTCTGCGAGAAATTCAAAATGTCATCACTCATCAGCATTAATAAATCGCGCGGGATTGTAATTAGTATGCACTTTAACCTGATTGATTATTTGAAAGTACGGTTGATGGAGATCATTATATGTAGGTACATATATTATTCGCGAAAATAATCGATATCACAAAATGTCTGAGGTATCTGAAATCAGTAGTTTGTTAAAAATTGTGATTAAGATATTCACGCATAAAAGAAAAAAAATGATATTTTTATTTTAACATTTGGTACATGAAAATACAAATCAAGAAGTGTAGAGAAACATTACAATTCTCACTTCCTTTGTGGGTGAAATATTTTCTTTTTTGTTTTTTAAGTCATTATATTCTTCCCACATATTATTGTGTCGTTTGCAATAAGCGACAAAATGACCTAAGCCTAAACCTTCCATATGTCCAGTATATCCAATGACTGCCCTTAGTAAGTATGTGGTAGTACCACATGTAAAGTGATGTGGAACGTCACTTAATTTAAATAATCTTTCCATTTGCATGGTATCAAGGGACACAGGCTGTATAAATAAATGAGGGCCGCATATAGTTAAAGTTTTTTGTAACTTGGTGCCACACAATCTACCATTATTGCGTGCAGTGCACTTCCTATTTGTGGATATATCTCCTATTTGGTTTAATATATCATTTTCAAAGTTGCATTCGTTATTACTGTTTACTGCTAAAAATGTGCCTTTTTGTGATATAACAAATTTGCATTGCAGTAGTATAGTATAGCCGGTTCAAAATCAATGTCACTGGAAGGTCAAACGTAGACGTGGGTTTGAAACTCTGCTAAATAAATGTCACTGGCAAGTCAAACGTAGACGTGGGTTTGAAACTCTGCTAAATCAATGTCACTGAAGATGAAACGTGGACGTGGGTTTGAAACTCTGCTAAAATCAATGTCACTGAAGGTGAAACGTGGACGTGGGTTTGAAACTGCTAAAATCAATGTCACTGAAAGGTCAAACGTAGACGGCGGTTCTTGCCTGAACTAAAGTGGTTATGAGCTAACGTCAAGGTCAAATGGTTCTGAACTTGGGTCAAGCAGGACCTTGAGTCGTTGCCTCGTAGGTAACAGGTCGATTGTGAAAACTAAAGTGGTTCTGAACTATGCTCATTGAAGGTTGTAACTCGATCGTGGTTTATTTCTTGGGTAATGGTGCGTATAAAGGGTTTAGCAGAGCACCGTAGAAGTCATATTCATAAAGAATAGGTACCAGTAAGGATGTCAAAAGTAAATAGGATAACTGCGAAAGTGAGCAGACAGAGACAAGGAATAGACGATTTACTAAGAAAAATTAAAAAGTTGAAGTGGGATTTAGAAGTGCTAGATGTACAGCGAAAATTGAATAAAATACAACTAAAGCCAAGAAGTCCAACGCGCAATACAGGAGAATGCCGAAAAAATTAAGTGTGTTCAAGCTAATAAGCAAGAATTATGAATTACGACGCGTCGCTTAAATGAACCTAAATGTACCTACTTGACGTACTTATTGATAGAGGAAAATAAAGATTTGTATACATTGTATTTCTTATTTTACTTGACAAGTGAACTGGTCCATTTACCCTAGCAAATAATAAAAATATTAAATACAAAGGCCAGTTTCTTATGCATTCGAATGCAAATCATAATTTCTAATTGATTATGTGTTCGATTGATCGATTATAAAATTTTATACCAAAAACCTTTAATATAAATGACATCCTAATTAATCATGTAGGTGAGGCGTACATTTAAATAGACATAAAACGCAAATAATAGGCATTTTACGCTCAATGGGAATTATTAATTTTAGCTCTAGGAACTTCTCGTAAAGCAAAATGAATAAAACGCGCATCTACTGCACTTCCAATGGTGCGCATTAATTTGCATCTACAACTAATTAGCTATTCTTAAAACGTCGAATTACCTACGAATGCAATGTTTTTGGCACTAACACATCTATGATAATCGTTATTATTAAATACATAACGAAAAAATGCGGCGACGTTATTGTAAATGAACCCGAATCAAATATGTGCAATTTTTCATGTTGAGTTTTCTCTAAAAAAATATTAAGCGTGAAATTGTCTCATGCACACGTATTTGTTTGATCTAATTTCTATAACATCGTACCTAGAAAAGATTATGCATAGAAAAAGTGCATCGCACAGAATTTAAACGCGCGATAAAAAGATATTCAACCCGCAACTGCATATCCGGCGCGCGGGAACGAAGTTCATTCTTTGGTCAGCTGCGGAAACGCGCTTTGAATTTTACTACCGTTATTCGTGAAAAAATTGTTTTGGGTGTATTTATCAGTTTAAAAATTCCAAAATACGTAAATGTAGCTTTTCTTAAGTGCAAATGTGTAAGTACAAATTAAATTTTCACGGCACTTTTCGGTAATATGTAGAGGACCTCATTTTGCGGTTAATGCATTGAAATTTTTGGAAAATTATACTTCCAATAGATAAAACACTTCTTATAAAATGCATTTGCCTTTGAGAAAAATTTTTAAACTGCATAGAACCCACGACAAATTTAAAAATTCCAGGAGCGCAAAATTTTTGAACTTATTGTTTACCCTTCCCCTCTACCCCCACCACCCCTGGGTAACGTACCATACCATATCAACTCGTTTTGCATCTCTTTCGCTACTTACGGACGTACATCTTATTCTCTATCGACGTCCACCTTTACTTACTACACACGCTTTTCCATTATAATGCAACTCACTTTACATATCTACTTAACCCATTGCATTGTGCAAAGTTACACTTATGCAACTAATCACACTACGTTATGCACTTTTGGTTGCATACTTTTTCCAATGTCACATTTCTTTATTAGCAGGTGATGTGAACAATTTTTTTTTGTTCAATGTAAACGACAATTATCTTACAACCTTTTATTTATTAAAACTATCTTACAACAATTTAATTTATTACAACTATATATAGACTATTTCCTACCACAAAAATTAACAAAGCTTAAAATGTACCGCATGTCCCCTTCAATTTTTCTTTCCTCCATCCGGGACGCCTCCACTTGACGTTCCAATTGAGAGGTTTTGTCCTGCGTTTCTTGCAGTTGGATGGCATACTTCTGCAGCATTTTCTGCAGAAGTTGGTGCGCCTGGGAAGCAATCTCCCGCGCTGCAGGAATTGGAACCGCCGAAGTGGACGGCATCTCAGGTGTGTACCCCGCCTCCTGCCCTTGAATTTTCAACAGGGCTTCTAAATTTTTCTCGCCACATTTGCGCCTGTAACGATGAAACAAATTTTTAGTTATATTCGATTTCATTTTTTTTTAACAACTTACCGTCTCTTCGCACACACCCTGGGATCGACCGGTTCGTCTTCGGACTTTCCGGCCTGCTCTAGAGGTGGAAGAGGAGCTCGAAATTCTGGTGGTGGAGTGGGCGACTTCTGCTGCTCTGACAAATGTGGCGTTGGGACAACTCTACAAAGAAATAGGTGTGTTCTTGAAACATGTACTTTCCAACATTAATTATTATTATTATTATTATATCCCATTAAACATAAACATTTATACTAACCGTTCGCTGGAGTATAAATGGTCCGCAGCGTCACCTCCGTCTAATTGGGCCATCACTAATTCCACATCAAAATTCTCCCACAGGTTGGCAGGAGTTCTATAACAAATTATCATTGCTACATAAAATCAAGGGCACAATTAATGATACTTACTGGACTGTTGAATTATCCGAATGGATGGTGATGACACTACATTGGTCACCATCCATAAACGGCGCCGCCGGGAACGGTTTATTGTTACCGGGTACCACTTTTTTCGGCGAGTGGGGGAACAGATTATTATCGGTGCAAGTACTACTGTTCCCCACTTTGTTGCTTTCTAACATGTTCTGTAGAATGTTAGTTGGTGCCGGTTTTTTCAATGATAGTTTGGATTTACGTGACGACATTGTAATTGTGTTAATTCTGTTGCGCGACGACGATAGAACTGACAAACGGAAGGAAATTTCTACTATTACAAACTCTCTGTTATCGTTTGCAAAATACTAAAGAGGGATATATTTAATAAGTGAGAACAACACATCGTATGATTTCCGGAATCAAATAACTGCATTGTCAGCTTTTGAACACCTACTAGTTGCTTACAGTCTTGCGCAAAAGGTGACCTTGAACACTTTGTCTATATAAGGCGATAATTGCCCTTAATTTGGTTACTTACACCTTCACCTTTCCACTCGTGGAGATTTTCGAGAGTACGAGTTCAACACTATCAACACGCAAGGTGACTGTGGAGAGTTCAATCCGGCGTAAATTTTAACAGTCTTGAGTTAAAGTTACAGTAAGTACCTACTAATTACAATGGAGTCTACATCCCTGGCAAGACTTAGCAGTGATATAGTTAAGACAACCCGAAAAGCTGTTGCATTATTAAAACATCTGAATTTGTAAAGCACATTTCGATAATAAGGGAAAACATTTCTTTGCTACAAAATGCTATCGATAACAACATTCATTTAGATAGTCGTAGTGAAAATCCCATTACGCTAGAAAGTAATTTGGCTATATTGAGATACTATTTAGTTACATTACGCGAACAATTGAAAGATGTTTCGAGAAAAAGCGGTTGTGGAATAAGTCATACGCCTGCTCCTTCTACTAGTGATCGTAATTCGCCAGTCCTAATTTGGCAAACCTTAAATTCTTGCTTTCAAGGTAGATTACTTACTGGTATTATTGTAAATACCGGTTTCAAAGACCCTTTAATTTTCTTAGAGAAAGCATTCGGCAATGTTGTACGGAAAATTCGGCCCATGTTAAGGCAAAGTATGTTGAAAGTTAATGTGTCTCTTTCTTGTGACTTTGTAAACCCCAACAATCTTGACGTCAATATAAAAACTTTTGCCACAAAAAATTCGGTTCTTGACATTGGCACTAATCTCGGAGAGTGGTATCTAAGAGAGGTGTATCATCCATTGCAGACAAAGCTTGGGGGTTTCGAAGAATGTAATTCGGGGTGGGCGTTAAGGGAGGTTTTGTATTTAAAGGTAAACATAAATAAATATGTTCCCATTAGGGGGGGACGCTTTTCCACATATATTAATCTCCCTCGGTTTATAGCTTATAAGAGAGCCGTAGTGAATGTTAAAAATAACGATAAGTGTTGTTTCCTGTGGTCAATTGTCTCGGCTCTTTATCCGGCGCAATCGAATCCCAACCGAACTAGTAGCTATCCCCACTTCGATGCGGTTCTGAATCGTGGATCTATTCAATTCCCAATTAAAGTAACCGATATAAAGAAGTTTGAAAAGTTGAATAATCTCGCTATTAACTTATACTGCATAGAGAAGAGAAACGTACTGCCTTTCATGTTGAGTAGAAATCATGCAAATGGAGCCAACCCGATCAATTTGTTAGTCTTGTCATCCGAAAATGGCATTACTCGAACCGATAGTAATAGATCGTACCATTTTGCTTGGATAAAAAATCTCTCTCGCCTATTGTCGTCGCAACTATCAAATAGGGAGCATTCCAAATTTTTCTGTCACATATGCTTAAATCATTTCTCTTCGAAGCACATACTGGAAAAGCATACCGTCCGCTGCCATCAAATAAATAAATGTGCACTAAGATTGCCCGTTGAATCTGAAAAAATTGTGCAGTTTTCTCACTATTCGAATAAGGAAAAAGTACCGTTTGTGATTTATGCTGATATAGAAAGCATTTTGGTAAAGTGTGACAATTCTTGCGGTGTGGGGAAAAACACTAACCCATTTCAAAAGCATATACCTCATAGCATTGCGTTTTATTTCAAGTGTGCTTATGACGATTCACTCTCTAAGTTTTTTTTGTATCGGGGCCCGGATTGTGTAAAATGGTTTATTAGTCAGTTGCGTACCATTGCTATGTGGGCAAATACAAAGATTAACAACCCTTTGCCGATGGAAAAATTGAGTGCAGCTCAGCAGAATGATTTCGAGAACGCCACTCATTGCCACATATGTGAAAAGCCGTTTTTGGAAAATGAGATTCGTTGTCGCGATCACTGCCATCTCAGCTCAAAATATCGCGGCCCAGCGCACCAGCAATGCAATATAAACTACCAAGACAGTCACACAATCCCCGTGGTCTTTCATAATCTGAGTGGATACGATGCGCACTTCATTATCCGCGAACTTGCAACCGCTATACCTGGCCAAATAAAACTTTTACCTTTAAACAAAGAGAAGTATATTTCGTTTACGAAATATGTGGAAAATACCAGCATTAACTTTAGATTTATCGACTCCTTTAGGTTTATGAGCAGCAGTATAGAAAAACTCGCTTCGTACTTAGGAGACGACAAAAAAACTATAGCGAAATCGCAAAGTCGCAACGATGCCGAATTCAAATTGCTCATGCGAAAGGGTGTTTTTCCCTATGAGTATGTCGACTCGTGGGAAAAGTTAAATGAAACCCGATTACCGCCGAAAAATGAATTTTTCAGTTCGTTGCGTAACGACGGCGTGAATGACGAAGATTATGAGCATGCTTTAAATCTTTGGAACGTATTTTCTATTCAAACTCTCGGTCAATACTCGGATTTGTATTTGAAAACTGACGTGCTTCTTTTGGCAGACGTATTTGAAAATTTTCGCGCCACTTGTCTGAAAACCTACAAACTCGATCCTCTTCATTATTACACTGCGCCGGGCCTCGCTTTCGATGCCATGCTCAAAATTACAGAGATTAAATTGGAACTATTAACAGACATCGATCAAGTTATGTTCGTAGAGAAGGGTATTAGGGGTGGAATCACTCAATGTTCCACTAGATACGCGAAGGCGAACAACAAATACATGAATGACGACTATCGTCCTGACCTTGAATCGATTTATTTAATGTATTTTGATATTAACTCCCTTTACGGAGCTACAATGTGTGAAGCATTGCCTTATGGGGAGTTCTCTTTCGTAGACGATTTTGAATCGTTAGACATATTAAATCATCCCGATGATGCAGATATCGGTTACATTGTGGACTGTGATTTTGATTATCCGAAGGAATTACATGAGTCCCATAGCGACCTTCCTTTGGCCCCCGAACACATGTGTCCTCCCGGCTCTAGAATAAAGAAATTAATGCTTACTTTGTTCCCGAAACGCAACTACGTATTACACTACCGAAATTTAAAGCTTTACATTAAACATGGACTGAAACTTGTTAAAATTAACCGTGTGTTGCGTTTCAAACAATCGGCGTGGTTAAAAAAATATATCGAATTGAATACACGTATGAGAAAACAGTCTACAAACGATTTTGAAATAAATTTTTATAAGCTAATGGTAAATAGCGTTTTTGGAAAACTGATGGAAAATGTAAGAAAATATAAAGATGTTCGCTTGGTGACAAAGTGGGAAGGTCGCTATGGCGCTCGTGCGTATATTTCCAAGCCAAACTTCCATAGCTGCACTCTTTTCGATGATGACGATATCGCGATAATAGAAATGAATCGGTTGGAGGTATTTCTTAACAAACCAATTTATGCGGGGTTGACGGTTTTAGACGTATCGAAAACTTTCCTCTACGACTTTCACTACAATTATGTATTACGGGAATTCGGTGATCGCGCAAAACTCCTGTACACCGACACTGATAGTCTTGTATACTCTTTTGCAGTGCCGGACATATATCAATCAATCAAAGAGAACATTAATCGATTCGACACATCCAGTTATAACCCAAATAATCCCTTTGGTATACCTCCTGTCAATAAAAAAGTCCCCGGATTGATGAAAGACGAAAACAATGGAAAAATAATGTTAGAGTTCGTGGGTTTAAGGGCAAAAATGTACGCGTACCGAGTGGACGACAAGGTGTTAAAAAAATCAAAAGGTTCGACAGCCGCTAGTATTCGTGAAATAACTTTACAAGATTACAAACGTTGCTTGTTTAACGATGACATTGTAAAAAGGGATCAATATCTAATTAGGTCACAGAAGCATTCTGTGTTCACCATAAGGCAGAATAAGGTGGTTCTTAGTCCTCACGATGATAAACGTTCTATCAGTTTAAATTGTATCAATACGCGGCCTTGGGGCTATAATTTGGCCTAATCCGCATATTTCGCGACCTCGAAACATCTTTCAATTGAATGCCTATTTTTTCAGATTATGAGCAACAGTTGCGGAAATCGTTCGGATAAAAAAGTGCAATTGGAGCGAGAATTATTTCAATCGTCTCACATAATATATACAAAACATTTAAAGAGTGCTTTAATGGACATTTGGTCAATTGAAAATTATGTGATCATTAATCAAATATTGCAAAACATTGTAATACCCGACGAGTGCTTCAACTGGTGCATCAAATCGACAAACGTTTGTTGCAATAAACTAACATTTTTATTTGACAAGAAAGAAGAACTTGACTGTACAGTTAGGCACTTTGTAAACAGATTTAGCATTTTAAGTGAAATGTGTGTTAGTAATAATCTTGCATTGTTACCTGAAGTTCCTTTACACATCAGAATGTATATCCTGGATTTAGTTAAGGACGCTCAATTTAATGTAGATAGCATAGTGAAAAATTATAAGAATTTTTTGTGCATAATGGACGATGCCATGTGTACGGCCATAGAATATGCGAACGTCAAGGCTCTTGAAATGTTGTATGATATTTGTATAAAGCGAAATGTGCAGTACAGATTTAGGCCATACGAGGACGCTCGCCATAAAAAAGTCTATAACTGGATACTGGAGAACATTCGCAGAGGCAGCGAAGTTCCAAACGCATCGCTGGGATGGACATGCGGGCCAGATAGCGCATTTTGGCCCTCTACCCAATTAAGCGACTACAAAAGAACATTTACGCTCCTTAAAAAAATCATGAAAGATGAACCAAAGGGAAATGTGGTTGTTAAAAACTTTGTATGGTAAAAAATAAAACAGAATATAACAGTTTATTTTAGTTTTATTTGTAATAGTACATCATACATTAAATAAACTTATAAAACTACGTTATCTTTATCAATCCACGACCTCTCGTCTAATCCCCACCACTTTACGTACACCTTGTCTTTCTTACGTTTTAACACTTTTTCCACCAAATATACATCCGAATACTTGGCTTTTTGCAGTTCTTGTTCATAAAATCCTCCTAGTATCGATTTTCCTTTCATGTCTTCCAATAAATACGTCACCGGATTGGTTATTCGAACTTTTACAATTTTGAAGAGTTCACTGGACCAGTTTGGTGTGTATCCTTTCGCAAATATGGATTTAAATTTGCTAATTCGAACAACATCGCCAACATTAAAACGATATCTCTTGTTGAAGAGCTTGATGTGGTGGTAGGCGTACAGATGTGTGTCGCCCTTTACTTCGATCGGCTTCATCCCCGTTGTTCGATGTTTACGATTATTGTACTCGCTCGTGATTGATTCGATTGCATCAATCCATACATACTTTCCACGTAGACTAAACTGACGATACAAATAATTTTTGATCGTCCTAATTGTTCTTTCGGCTATGGCAGCTTTCTTTGTGCTGTACGTGGAATAGTGATTAATGCTTTTCTGCGCCATCAATTTGTTAAATGATTTGTTATAGAATTCCTTCCCGGCATCGGTTTGTAGATTTTTCGGTCTCCGTTTGGTAGTTTTGAAAATATCCTGTATGGCTTTTGTCACCTCCTCACCCGTTTTAGTCTTCAATCCTCTCGTCCACAGATATTTTGAAAAACAATCGATAACTACTAATATGTATTTGTAGCCTTTATTCTCTTTAGCGTAAGGTATAAATTCGGCTAAATCTGCTTGCCAAAGATCATCGAACCCTTTAATAACGGTGCGCCTACGTGGGAAGTTTTTGCGTGCCGCTTTATGTAGCTCGTTTACCACCTGCTGCATCCTCTATTACTTTATGCAAGGCTTCTTTGACCGCTTTCAACTCTTCCTTTAGTACTTCCACGTAATTGCGAAGACCATCTACAGGGGCTTTAGCGATCTGCATATAATATGTGAAGTATCCTTTATTTATGGCATCGCCGTCGTCTACTGGATCGGCCACATTCATCAACCGATTTCCGTTCAGATCCAGCCTTGTTGATAGGTAATGTTGTAAGGTTACAGCATCATGGCGCTCAATAGGATCCTCAACATTACTTAGTCTCTTACTTTTCACATTTATAGTATCGTCGGTAATGGAAAATTTTGTCTTGAGCAGTTTTCCAAATTGGGCATGGGTATGCGAACGTCCGAATTTATCCATGGCGAATGTAAGCAAAAAGACGGAATGGAGGTATTTATACTAGCTGACGTAAAAATCGTTGCGTGGGCTTTTGTATGTAACCCTCTTCGTATAGCTCTTCCACGATTGATATTATATCATTTCGTACTCCTGTGTTTCCTGCCATTTTTTCACCCCATAAAACCTCCAAATCCCTAATCAATTCATGCACGCTATTCCAGTATTTGTATTCGATCGGTCGGTCGAGTTCCTTGAATAGAGTAATACCGCTACCCGATTTCGCACGCCCCCTATTCGCCGCTTCCTCCTCCTTCAGTAGAGGCTTTATTATAAGCGTATACTTTTTGCTCTTATTGCCGCGAATCTGTTCGGTGGGATCGTAATTGCGTCGTGCGACATGAGTTGCTATTATTATCTGCTTATAGTTACTTCATCCGGTTCATTCATGATGATAAATTCGTATAGTCCTGCAGTACCTTTGTACCGGATCCCGTTAATGACCAAATCTTCGTCATCTATCGTCACCTCCGTCTTGCCCATTCTCCACTTATCCGTTTCGACATTATAATGAATTCCAAAGGTGGTATCAATTGCATTACTCGTATCTCTTATCATGCGCTCAACGTATATACGTGGTAGGTGTTTGTATTGTTCCAAAAAGGCTTGCGAACCTTGCATATCAAGTAATGAGGCAGATGATTCTGATGCGATAGAGGACTCTTCTTCTTCTTCCTCCGGTTGATGCTCGCCTATCACTGTACTCTGTAGAAATGATGGCGGCTGTCTCAATGATGGAGTAGCCGTGGGATGAAAAGGTCTAACCATAGGACTAATATCAGTTGGCGGATATTTTTGAAAGTATGGAAGTCTAGCCAGCGGACTGATCTCGGTAAGGGAAGAGGGCCTTCGTCTCACTCGCAAGTAATAAGGTATCGCAGGGGTCGTACGTTGTTGTGGTGACTTTCTTTTTGCAGGAGATTGAGGTTTTTTAGGAGGTGATGTAAATACTTCGTCCTCTGGCTCCTCCTTTTTCGTCTCAATAACCGATGATGATGATGACAGCGGTTCGATTTTCTTTACGATCTGGGAAAGCGGTTGAATTAGTGGTTTATACGTTCGTACAAACTCCACTTCTTTAATAAAACGATCCGTTTTGAGACGATTGTACTTTTGCTGTATCGCTTTACGAGCCTGAACTAT
>NW_022170249.1:62585550-62675302 GCF_008802855.1 Photinus pyralis
GCGTAACAAAGAAAAGGGTTGCTTAGTTCTTTACCTTTTTAAATACAATAAGCCTTTTACTAATTTCTGGCAGTGATTCCCTGTTCACCGCCTTTTTGCGTCCCTTGGATGTAGCTGGCAACAACTTGATCAACATAAACAAAGTTTTAGTTGTGACGTCAAATTGATTTAGGTATTCATTGTCGGAGTTTATCTCATTGCAATAAATATTTTTAACTTTTTCCGATATATTCAAAATTTGCAACTCCAGATTAATGCAGTCATTGTTGGGATACAGCAATCCAAAATCCAAAGATATCTAAAAAATTAATCGAGAATTATTTCAGATACAAAGGGTGTTAGTACAGTGGGCATTTATCAAACATATTGATATATAATACTAACCAGTCCAGGAGTGTCTAAAAACCTAGGAAATTCTTGAAAGATGTTAGTCTCGTTGCAAAGTTTTCGTCTAGCCAAAAATGTCGCTTTGAACTTCTCTATTAGGTCCGGATCTTTAGGATGGGTGTGTTTTAAATAGTCAATGTCCTCTTGGAAATTATCAAGGTTTATCTCTTCAACATTCAGTTTTGGTTTTTTCTGTGGTATTTCTGGCCTGTTTTCTTTTGAAGATCTTCTGACAGTTCTCAAACGCCAATCTATGTACCCAGATCGCTCGTCGGGGTTATAAAATGCTTCCTATAAGAAAATTGGAAGTTATTTATATTTTTTACAATAAGTAATTTAGATAGCAATAGCATGCAAAAAGCAAAATCATAGATTTCAACTGACATAGCCATATTTGCTGCATGGATCTCTCAAATTCGGGAAGAGGTCGATAATAGCTTTAGCATACATAGTCTTTATATATTTTAAAGGTTGTTGGCCGTATTTTTCTATAATATCTAACACAATCACGTTCACTAACAATCTTCGGTTTCCTCTTGTTAAAAGTTTCTTTGTTTCATATTCTGTGATAATCTGTGTAGCTCCTACGCGAATTAATAAGTTTTGCAAGGCCTGAAATGAATAATGTTAAATAACAAAATAGCTCGCAAAATAGTATTTACAGGGTGGTGTTTTTAAGTGGACCATTAGAAGTATCTCAGGAACGGTTTGGAATTTCGATTCGACCCATTATCTTTTTTGAATAATCGATCAAAAGGAATCATTTTAAAATATTTTCAAGATGGCCGGTTTTCGGGTTGTACCCGAACGATACCGGAACTTTCTTATTTCAATTGGCACTATCTCATAATTCCTCATAAAAAATCAGAATGACTTTGTCAATATGATGGTATGTCTAACTGGCATGGTTTTGAAGTTATTTGATATTTTTTCAGTGTTTCAGAGGTTCCGTAAATTAGCCATATCACTGTTGTCTGACAACTTAGCAAAATGCTTTTATCACCAATCGACAGCTAAAAGTTCAGGCTATCAAATGTTATTGGTCGGATTTTCAAATGCGAATCGAAAATAATGCGAACAAGAGTTCAAAGTAGACAATCGGTTTATCGTCAAAAACTCGATATTTTCAAATGGAAACTTTATTATGCATCAATGGAAAGACCATAAAAAAGCGGACAAAAAATGTATTTGCAAAATTTTTCTAAAGTGGTCAGTTTTCAATTTATTCGTCAAAAATAAAAAATTTTCAAATAGCAAAATCAGAACTTCATTCTATCCACCTCATAAATCTAGATGTCATCAATAAAATCACTCAAAACAGTTGAACATTTGAGTGTCATAAAGACGTCATAATTACTCATTTTATGAAAATTCAACAAAACAGTACACGAATCAAAATGAAACAACTGAATCGGTGACGTCTATACATTTTTTGTCTGTTTTTTTAATGGTCTTTCCATTGCTGCATAATAAAGATATGGTTTCCATTTGACTATTTCTCTCGTCTTACTTTCGACCAATCACAAACGCGCAATTTTGAATTGCACATGGTTTCTAGATGGAAAAACCGAATGACAGCACCTGTCAGTAGTTTTTTCGAGATTACCCGCGGCAAAACTTGACAGCTGTTGTCACCAAAAATTACATTACCTTTGACATTACTGATGAAATAGTCTTGTCAAATACCATTCGGGCATCAAATTTTTGCTGTGTAAAAAATTGAAAAAACACAATGCAAAGTAATATTTTGTTAACAAAATGCATTCGTGCAGCTGCAAAAATCCTCGTCTTCGACTCGGATTTTTGTTGCCACCAGCATGCTTCTTGTTAAAATATTACTTAGCAGCGTGTTTTTTCGATTTTTTCGGAAAAATTAGATGCCCTTATGCTATTACTACTGAAAATATCGAGTTTTTGACGATAAACCGATTGTCTATTTGAACTCTTATTCATATTATTTTCGATTCGCACTTGAAAATCCGACCAATTGATAGCCTGAACTTTTAGCTGGCGATTGGTGATAATAAAAGCTATTTCCTAAGTTGTCAGACAACAGTGATATGGCTAATTTACTGAACCTCTGAAACAGTGAAAAAATGTCAAATAACTTCAAAACCATGCCAGTTAGACATACCATCATACTGACAAAGTCATGATTTTTTATAAGAAATTTGAAAATGCCATCAGAAAAGATAGTGCCGTTTGAAATAAGAAAGTTCGGTATCGTTCGGGTACAACTGGAAAAGCGGCCATCTTGAAAATATTTTTAAATGATTCCTTTTAATCAATTATTCAAAAAAGATAATGGGTTCAATCGAAATTCCAAACCGTTCCTGAGATACTTCTAATGGTCCACTTAAAAACACCACCCTGTATAGTATTTGGAGATTTCCATGCAGCTTGACCATTAGATATCAACAAGAAGAAATATTTTTTTACGCAACTATTGGGTATAATTTACACTTTTTAAGGTTTCTATTGTAGGTAGGTAACTACCAATAAAAAATATTGCACCAAATGGAAAAAAAAGGGAAGTTATTGAACAAATTATGCATTAGGATATCTTGGACATTTGTGCATGAATAAAGTCGTTAGAAGCACTATTTTTTCAGTTACCTCTTTATCAAAACTACTTGGTACCGAGGTTGGTACAATAAATCCTTGCAAATCGTTGATAGTAACTATATCTTCACTACTCAAAGTTATTGTAGTCGACTCTGAAATCGTCGAGCTGGAACTGGAAATACTTGGAGCAGAGGGATTGGCATCAGCACCAGTATTTATTCGAGTATTTACAATGCGAAATATAAAACCCTTTTCTACTCCTTTTAAGAAATCGACAAAATCATCGTTTTCAATCTGGCATCCAGATGTGTCACACAGTATCACATCATTCGGATCCACATCATTGATATTGAACTTTTGCATAGCTAAAATGGAGTGAAGATGTGTAAGTTTGATGTGCCAGTACTTTTTAAGATAACTACGTACTTCGTAGCACCATTGAGTAAAGGATTTAGTTACTCAATGGTACCACTAATCGAAGCGCGCTAAAGATAACTTTGCGAGGGCGGACAGGTGCAGGTGGAACTGAATTCTCCTTTGTAATTACTTTTAAGATAAAGGTCTGTATAGGTAGTAACCCAGTCGACTGTACCTTTATGTTCAACTTCCCTAGACCCTATCCACCCTTACATACCTATCCCTATCTTGACTCATGAGTTTCATTGGAAAATACCCAATTTTACAAAAGTAACGCTTAAACGTGTAAAAAGTAAATCCGAGCTAAAAATGAAACAATAACCTACTATCAATACCTATAGATATTAATCATTGTGTTGAATCTGCCAATTGTGTGAAAAAAAATGTAGGTGCTTATATAAAATCTAACTATAGGTAGGTAGGTTATTATCTACAACCATTCATTGAACAAAAACAATTTGTTCAATGCTAGAACAGTAGTGCTAAAATTTTTATAATTCAGAATGCACTTACCTTGCAAAATAAAAGTTTGATATGTTGCCTCGTCTACGTTAACGGAAATCCACTTCAAATTGTTGTTAAACTCGATTTTAACAAACATATTCACACACTATATGCAGAGTAATCAATAGGTAAGATAATTCTTTAATTGGTATAAGCATAAGAGTAAAAAATTCTGTAAGTGATTAACTCTCACGGCACGCTATTAATAATTGGACTGGCAACAAAATAACAAACCTGCCATAAATGCTTACGCTTGTCGTTGAATGCACTCCATGGTAAGTGAAATCTTATATGTATGGTGTTGTTGCACTCTGTTTTGAGAAATTTAACTCTTTGCGGTGCAAGCGCGATTTGCATGGTTGTGGTTTAATCTCAATAGTGCTGAACTACACTTCAATTTGGTTAAAATTAACTACACCTATTTTCATATGGAAATGGTGTAAAATTGAACACTATTTGTTGTAGAATTTCACACCAAATCATCACTAAACGTTGGTGTGTACGATCACACCGCAATATTTTTTACTGTGTACGTTTCCGTTTGTCCGTTAGCCAATCAGAAGACAGCAAATTTTTAAATCGTACGTCGTCCGTTTACGACGGAAAAGTTGGTTGAAGTTGAACATTTACGTTTCCGTTGGTCCGTTTTTAACAAGAGTGAGGTTATGTTTGGTACGTTAACAGTGTTCGCCTATTCGTTCTTCACGGTAATAATCAGATAGCAACGTGCTCTTACTTTCGTACCATTTTTACATACTGAAAATCACTGAGGGTACAGTACAAAATAAAATTTAGGTTATGGCTATACGTTGCAAATGTACAATGTAGGCGGATTGCTATGAACCTTAACAAATTGTATTATCCGTTTGACAGACCAACCCAACGGATGAACGGAGAGCTATGAACCCACCTTTACCCTATACTTACCGTTGGCAACTCTGGGAAAAACCACGAGCAGAGCCACCTACCTTTCAAGTCGAAACGATGGAAGTTTCGCGGCACTTTTGAATTTGGATGGCGGTCGGCTCGATATGAGTGGCACGAATGAACTCCTACGTTGTGTAATCGTTTCTTGTATGTGTTGGACAATGAGACATAATCGGGAAGGGAATTAAATAAAAGACAGAACTTTTGTGCGTAAGAAATGACTAGAAAAAATAAATATATTACACACACAACAAGACCATACCAGGGAAACCTTCTACGGGACAAAAACCCCGGCATAGGCCACACAAATACATGAAATAAATCACCTACAGCAACGAAATGCAAGAGACAGTACACATAAATAAAACATCTCAAATTTGTATCATAAATCTCAGGTAATCGAATCAAATGCAATTAAACAAATTCATAAACACAAAACCGACTAGACGTCATAAAAGCAGTGGAAAACAATAAGTCAATGTAGTAAAAAAAAACATCAAAATACATGTACAATCAATTGAGATAACACAACTCGGAAAATAATAAATTGCATGTACATACGAAACAGCAAAATGGCGTGGCTCTACTCCAGCCTTCACGTTCAGTGGCGTGCCTTGTGGGCTCGAAATAACCGAAAAACGGTAATTTCGCCCGCCATCTTGGATTTAAGGGCTTAAATGCCAAAATCGGGTCTGGCAACAGGGCGCATCGGTTTCAGCGGGGGCCAATTAGTCTAGAACCACCTGTTGCCAGTTTGTAGCACAAAACGCCGTTAGACATGCACTTTTCAGAAATGTCTCCCTGACTATAGGTATTCATGTGAAAAAAATCGATTATCGATCAAGCAGAACATATTTTAAATAGAGGAAATGTTAATGAGAGGGCCCCTAAATATCTCGCATTGCTAAGATGCCAAGAACTGCAATCCTCACGAGACGAGTAGGAAACAGATACAGCGAAAGATCCAACTGTATTAGCTACCTACTCCACGGAGACAGAACGAACCACTCACACACAAACAACGAAACATCAAATAAGAGAGCCCCCCTTCGTATAGGTAACGCACAAGAACTACAGCGCGCCACGAATCAGAAAGTAACAGATACAGCGAACAATCAAACTGCATTAGGTACTTTCCTCAAGGAATAGTTAGGAATCAATCGAACAGAGCAACATCGCACTGATAATCAACTTCTCGTGAATACCGAAATAATACTAAAACAGAATAATGGTATAATCACCTGTACAGTGTAACATGATTCAGATAACGATATTCAAAAACAAAAGCGTGGAGTACGCCATATTTAGATATTGCAGTTTATACAAAATCAGCAAAATGTAAATAATATCAAATTGTGGCAAGGAATTCAATGATTAATAGTTCGTACAAAAAAGAATAAAATGGTTACTACCTGTAATTACACCTTCAAAACACAACAAACTAAATAATCAAGAAAACCCTGGAAAGCGCGATGCCCTCCATCAACCGCGTCTCCATTTTCTTTCTTCTGCCACGTTCTTTTTTCCCCTAGCTTCGTTACGAAAATCCCCTAGTATTCGGCATCTGCAGAGCATATCATACTTTTGTTTCAGACGTAAAGGTGTGTTGCCTAACTATAAGGGTGGATTATCAGAAGTTGACGGCCATTCTCTCAAAATGAACAGTTCGACCGGGTCGCTGGGGCCCTATTCCGTCTCAAATAGCTAGCGAAGTAACTGGTGGGGTGGTTTCTGCGGCGTCTCTTTCTAATAGCATCGACATACCTGTTAGGACGTTCTCTTCGGAAACCGCCGTGCAGTCTTTGTACGTCGTGATGTTGTCCATAAAAGCTTGCGCCGCGTCAAACCTGGCGGTACAGTTCGCAAAGAATCCGCTGTATGGTGGCGTCGTGATGTCTGTCTTACTAGCTGGGCGCCAGTTGTTGGAGAGGGGAGGCTGTTTTGATGGTGGTACTCAAGCGAGAAGAGTTTCGGTATACATGCACTAACAAGAAGTGTTTTATTTACCCACACAAATACACATATATACCGTGTGCCCCAGGTTGAACGCACCCTAGGCAAACAGAGCTAATGCATTTTTTTTTCGAGAAAGGATCTTGCGGCCTCTGCCAGTAGCTTCTGGTAGCGTGCGGGGGGTCAGTTGTTAAGGGCGGTACAGGTGCGCGTAGGTAACGTAGTTCGAGTGCATTGGCGCTATCTCCTAATGGAGTGTGGCCGAAACACGCTTAAAATTAAAAAAATCTGGATTGTTCTCGTCTGTTTTTGCAGAACTGGAATCCTCTGGTGTTAACCTAAATGATTAATGTCACAGCGGAGGCTTCCATGGCCACAGTCAATAAGATCCGAGCGACTTCCGGAATAGGTCTCTGTCAATGTTGAACGAATCAGGCAAAGAAGAGAACCAAATTACAACAGAAATAAAAATAACGCAAAAGAACTGATCAGTATTTTTACACAAATCAAATACTTTACCTTACTTATACGGTTTTCAGGATTTGATACTATTTCTTGGTGCAATCGGGACGGCACTTCTTGAAGGGATGACGCCTTAAAGCTAGAGAGTATGAGTTTGCCTCAAAAAGTTTTATACAAAAATAATAAAGAAAAAGGATACACATTTCGTAAACAAACGAATTCTTGATGGGCTCTGCATGACTTGTAGTGTAGTGCTTTGGAATATCTAAGTAATAACTGTTAACAAATGTCCAATGCTACATCAGTATGTGCTCACTCCAAACGATGATTTTAATTTTCCCTGAATTCCCGTCAATGCTTTAAAAATGTGCTGATCTACAAAGTCATGCAGAAAGTTTCATCAAGAATACTTTGCTTATGAAATGTAAACCTTTTTCTCCATTTGTATAAAACTTTTTGAGACGCACTGTATAATCGAAACTGGATTTCCGGAAACACTACTATTGAATTTTCTTTAAATAGATTTTCCGATTACCGCTTCTTACTCTTCGCCATTGAAACGTCTACTTTTACTGTCTTTTTTCGACTAAACTTTCCTTATGCAATATGGTAAACCTCTCGCCAGGAAAGATTTCCGGTCACAGAAGACCGGATCCCGGTCTACAATCTGTGTTTTTGTAAAGATGTGAGCGACTTCCGGGATAGGATCGTGCCAATGTTGAACGAAAAGTCTTTTCGCTCAACATTGGCACGATCCTATTCCGGAAGTCGCTCGCATCTTAAAAAAAACATAAATTGTAAATTGACGCAAGGTGTGCTGTGACCGGCAATCTTTCTTGGCAAGAGTTATATATTCTATTATAGTTCGTATCATCTAAAAAAGGAATCGGGGGAAAATAGTGTAACCTCCCACCAAGTTTATTGTTTATCTCAATACCGTTATGCCATGAATAAAGATAGATATAAAGCTAGTAATGATGATTGATGCGCGCCTTTGGAACCACACTCTAGACTCCCGATGTATGAGCGAAGTGTTTATGAGCGTATGGACGTCGAATAATTGAATGTTCCACTGTACAATGCATAAAGGAAGTTGTGTTGATCCAGTGGCGTGTGATATTTACTGTTTTAGAGTACCTACTCATATTACAGATAAAAACACACAATTTCAATGCTGACTTTTTCTGTTTAAATATTTGTAAGATATACTTACTGGTCATGTCGAATTGCTCTGATATTTTATTGATTGACCTTGCCCAATTTCATTAGATACAATATTGGGAAAACAGGTATTTATATAATAATTTAAATTGCAACATAATGATCATTTATTAATCCTTGTAATTAGTAATTTGGGCTTATATTACACAGATGGTTCCAACGGCTCGCATCATTACCAGCTTTATATCTATCTTTATTCATAGCATAGCGAAATTGAGCTAAAGATAAAGAATAAACTTAGTGGGAAGTTACCTACAGAATTTTCAACTATAATAGTTCACTGCAAGGTCACACCCTAACTGGTTTAATTGAAACTTTTAAAATGGAAAATTTTTTAATTGTTTAAACTGGCACTCTAATTTTTGAAGTACTAAATTTCTCCCGATCTGTTTTTATATGACACTGAGTGAGCATCCCAACGGAGGGTTTTTTTAAAATTAATTTGGGGGCTACTTAACTCGTTTCCGGTTTTTTTACTGATTTGCTATTGTGAACTTCGCGGAATATTTGCACAAATGAAAAACGTCAGCCACACGAAAAACTTTTCAGCTGGCTACTTAACTTTTAATGCTTGAAAATCAATTACTTTTTTTTAAACTGGTGGTCCAAAACGAAATCCCCTAGTTCAGGCCTAACTTACCCTTTTTTATTGGGTAAGTTGGCCATCTTTAATCATGAGCTAATCTGATTCGTTCCCTCAAAGAATGCCGCGCGCGTGAGCGCCATCAATCAAACCCACGACCGTTTTCAAAACTGCAACCTACCGATTCTCACGACGCTGCGCGATATCATTCTGCGTTATCCTGATTGAACTGTTGTGGTCACGTAAAACACATTAAGATCGTATTACCGCTCGTCAGACTGGCGCTGATAACTTTCTCAGGCGATTAACCAATTAACACGCACTGATTAAGAACCGATTTCTAAAAATTTGGCATTAATAAGATGTCTTCGAAACTGACTTTCTAATGGGAATACTCTGTAAAATCCAATATCCAAAACTATGCAGCCCTAACGACACTGAAAAAAATAAACCCCATTTAAGGATTTCCGATAAAGTCCGTCTGTCCGAACCTTAAATGCACACCTCTTTTGATAATATTACGAGCATGTTACGCCGCTTATTATTCAGAATGTTCACGTTTGCGACACGAGCGAACTTGCGAGCGAGTGGAGCAAGTTATTCCGGGTGAATAAGGGTTATTTGTGTTTTACATATATGGCGTTATACGGTTATCATTTCCAATGTCTCCGATGGTTGCATGGATTGTGAAATCAGTGAATTTTTTTAATTCGGAATCCTTAAACGGTGGAAAGTTAATGGTTATTATTATCAAGACGAAATGCCAAAAAATTATAAGACGGATGGGGGTATAAAGGAATACGCTATGGTTTAATTTATTAGTCGTTTATTATATGGAGCAGACACCAATAAACTAAATACCTAAGTGTCAGATTTTCATAACGTTTCTAAGCGCCGCGTGTTACAGTATGAAAATATTTCAAACTAGTTCAATAAGCGTAAATATATGACCGCAAATAATATAAATAACCCCCATATAAAAGCTCAGGTTAAACTAATAAATACGTTGGTTTTTGTAGAACTCTTCGTAAATCAACGGAGACGTCATAAATTTGTCACAGCGCGATGCTGACGTCGCGAGGTCCTCCGCAGGATCTTGTAGCGTATTTCACACCTTTTTATAGCGCGTGTCACATTGCAAGGAATTGCGCTTTTTGCAATATTAACTCACTCTCGTCTTATGACCACTAACTCACTCTTGGCTTTTATTGCATTACAACATTCGTCTGCAAGAACTATATCATTTTCCGCGCCGTGACGATGACTCATTTGCAATGGTTTTCATTGCAATTATTAATTACTTCGGTCTACTTTCTTTGTAATTAATAGATATTTCACGTTTTTATAAACAAAGTTAAACGCTTATTATATTATGCAGGTACTATCTCGGTCTGTGATCTTGAAGTATAAGATGCATTCAAGTTATTCAAGATAAATACCGAAGCAGCAAATTGCGAGCCTTGCATGTGTTTCATTTCTTTTATAATATACCAGCCTTTCGGTCGATTACTTCTATTTGTGGTTTTGTACTTCATGCTTGCGGATGTGTATTTATATTTTATATTACCTGCTCGTTATTACTACAGAAAAACGATATAATTCTATTTACCGTTTCCGTTAAAGGAAAAAGTAAGCGACGACTATGGCTTCAATTTAGACTTGAAATGCAATCCGCAATCCATTTTAAATCTCAATGGAGTTTAATAAACCTACTACGGGACTGTCAAAACATTGATAAACGTTTATAAGTGATACACCATCGCTATTTTATTTATCTGTTCTTTGGTAGATGAATTGATTAAGCTAATAAGCGCCCGTTTTCTAAATTTCGAAAGTTGGACAGTGCATGTGTCTATAATTGACCGTGTAGATTAGCTAAACTCGCTTGAGCAACTGTGTCAAGAGAAATGTGATATTAGTGAAAGTAAAGCAAAAGTTAATATTCCACTTTCTTTATATTATACATAAAAACGATGAAAACAACAAAAGTATACAATCAACAACAACAATAACAACAAGATGAAATTAATGAATGAAATATGATGGCGATGGAAGTACAGTCAATCACAAATTGCGGCATTTATTGCCATCCGTGTTTAGGGACGTGGTGGTACACGTGTTTGTAGACCGGTACATGAACGGGGTATGGTTTGGCGATGTGAACTGGATGATGTTTCTCGATTTCAATTTTGTAGGGCTTTTCCACTGGATACGGGACTGGTTTTTCAATAGTAATGGGAACCTTTTTCTCGATTTCTTGCGGCACTAATTTGTAGATAGGAACTGCAATCGGCTGTGGAACCGGTATATGTACAGGGTAAGGTTGGGGAACCGGAACCTTTATGACTTGCGGTACCGGAACTCCAACTGGATGCGGCACCGGAATGCCAATTTTCTTAATGACTGGTACATGCACCGGTTTCGTAACCTCAACAGTTTTTGTTTCCAAGTGCCCCCCGTGATGGTGTTCCTCAAATCCGCCACCGCCAATGTCTCCACCGTGTCCTCCTAAATCCAATCCACTGCCACTGGCAAAGCCGCCGCCATGTCCTCCAAAGTCTCCGCCGCCGTAACCTCCAGCATCATGACTGGCGAAACCGGCATTAACGGCACAGGAAAAACCCACGACCATTACAACCACCTGCAAAACGTACACGTTACCTCATATTACACTTCACAACTGATCATACTTACGAAGAAATGCATTTTGTGGTACTTGAGCTCAACGAGAAGAGAACTGAAAACTGTGATGATCATCAGAAATCCGGCGGCTTTTATAGGATGCTCTAGGTGGGGCCTAGTGAAAGGACTGATATTAGTATACAATAAAATTAATAAAAAGGCACATCATCCAGTTAAAAAGAGAGCATACATTTACGCCAGTTCACTGAACTTAATTACGGTTTTGTCCATGACCATACCTTCTAATTTACCTAATCCAAGCGTTGCAACGATTACTCCAAAGTCTGCATGCACGAATAAATCTAATTTCGGGAAGCAGCTGTCACTTTTTTTGTGCGGCTACATAAATTATTAAGGTATTTCCGTGACATTTTTGGTCAATATTTTATTTAGGAACTTTCGGAGCACTGTCACTTTCGTCGGGATGCGGAGAAAGGAGTTCTAGCTGCTACAATTTAATTTCCGATAAAAATGAAGGCAACTCTTTCTCTCATGGTGAAGGTCACATTCACTCCGTTCACGGTAATTATTATATCGAAATTGTCCCATCTTTATGATTACGGAAACGCGCACTTTTTCCGGTGAAATATTCAAATTCATTGTGCGTTACGAAACATTATATCCGAGCTTCTTCACATTGTTACGTGTGATGGAATCGGCAAACGAAAGTTACACATTTTGCTCTCGCGAGATTAAAATCGCTTGGAATTTGGCACAGTTGCTGTTTTCTAGTTTCGGCAGGAAACTTACATTTATAACAGGTCTTCGACGTTAAGATACTTTCTTCATTGATTATGTTTCCCGTTATGGATCATTGACAACGAGAGAAAAACGATGCGGCATTGAAGGTGAAGGACATTGTATTTATTGGGACAAATCTTTCTAAACGCTGCCAGCGATACTAACTTAATTACAGTCATTACAGAACGCGGTTAAAATTTGCGACATTTTACACTATTCAACGGAACGGACGAAATAATCGAGGTTCTTCATGTTTTCGGGGCAACGATTTTGCCCTAAATGAATGGTAATTTATTTATCGCAGAAGTCTATATTATTAAATTTCAATTTCTCCATAATAGCTTCCAATTGTTTGCAGCAACAAAAAGGTTTGCAAAGATTTAGATGTACTCAGCTTATAGATGTTAAGCTAAATTTACAGGCATCAGCTATCATCCGACAAATTTTGATTTGGACAGATGATAAAAATTTCACATTAGGGCGAATGTCATCGCTGCTGTAAAACAACGTAAACAAATGAATCCAGTAGCGAGTTGCTAAAGGTCCTACATTTCTAATCTAATCTAATATTGTCTGTTATTTCAAATTTAATAAATGTGAGGCAGCGCCGGATTTAGGTTTTGTGCGCCCTATGCGCTCAAATAATTTGCGCCCTTTATGTTGGTCCAAATGCCCCCCCCCCCCCACATTAGCACAATTAACTCGGTTTTCACGTTAAGAACTTTATTATTTCAAGAACACAACAAAATATAGTAAAAGAATAAATAATGGAAACAAAAATAGGTAATGATCTAATGAAGTTAACAAGAACTCATCAGCCTCAGAACATTTTCCTACGGGCTTTCACATGTGCAAATTCACATATTAGTTCCTCGAAATCAATATTATTTGTTATGTCGTGATTAATGGCAAGAACACTCAAGTCGTTCAAATTCTCGTCTGCCAAACTCGACCGCAGCCAACTCAATAGTCTTTTTAGCAAGGAAAAGGACCTTTCGGCCGAACAATTTGTTATAGCTTTAGATAAGAAAATTCGAAAAATTATATCTATATTCGGAAAAACATCTTGCATGTCTTTTTCTTTAAAAGTTGCGAACATTTCGTGGATCGT
The DNA here is from genome assembly GCF_008802855.1 of Photinus pyralis. Classification (NCBI taxonomy): domain Eukaryota; kingdom Metazoa; phylum Arthropoda; class Insecta; order Coleoptera; family Lampyridae; genus Photinus; species Photinus pyralis. The sequence goes on from NW_022170249.1 coordinate 62,599,104, forward strand.
CCATTTTTTTTCGGGATTTTCTAGGCAATTAAAAAATTCTCTATAATGGACACATTCCATCACAAAATTCTCGTCGATATGATCTTTGTAATGCTCAAGTAATTTCCTTGCTTCTCTCTCTACATCATTTGGTTCCAAGTTATGTAGATGGAACAAGAAATTGAATTTATCAGTTGCATTCTTATAGGCTACATGTCTTTTCTGCATTTCGTTAGCAATATTATCCAATATTTCCAAATAGTCAACTCGCAGCTTCTCTTTACCCGTCAAAACTGTTTCATCTTCTTTTGAAGCACTTTCGTCAGCAGCTCGTCGTCTTGTTACTGTCCGTGTCTCAGTTGTGGGTTCAAGACTGCTTCCCAAAATATTTTTCGCTTCATGAAAAAAATCCTCAAATTTGGCTTCGGATCGCAAGGCAGCAACAAAGTTCACTAGAGATTCATAGAGAACCACAGCTACCTGAAGATCTCATTCAACTTCTTGTAATTTTTTGCTCGTTTTATGGAATCTTTCTAAAATTATATTCCAGAAAATATTCATGAAAACAAATTGAAACTGGCCAAGTTGCTTAATTAGTCCCATAACTTCACAACGAACTGTGGCCTTCTGTGATTGGTCAGCTTGAATGCGCGTCAATGCTGCTAAAACTGCTTCTCGATTTCCATATAAGCTACTACACGCAAAATGCCGACTTGACCATCGTGTGCCATCCACTCTTTTCAGCACTTTCTGACCTGGTTGTAACATCCCTGTCAGTATTTCCCACCTAGCTGTAGATGCGCTGAAAAATGTGAACAAATGATTGAGAGTCATGAAGAACTTGACTGCTATTAAATTACATTCAGCTGCAGCTGCTCCCACAAGATTCAATGAATGTCCAGAACAAGGTACATACTCAGCCAGACCACACAACTCGAGAATTATAGCTTGCAGGCCAGAATAAATGCCGGACATGTTGGTGGCATTATCATATGATTGTCCAACGCAATTTTTTATGTCCAACTCCATTGATTCCAGAATTAGAATCACAGCATCCGCCATTTCTTTGGCCTTATGACCGACATTTGGTAGAAATCGAATAAATCTTTCAACAGGAACATTTTTGACATACTTCAAAATTACTGAAAGTTGGTCAGTATGACTTATATCTGGTGTTGAGTCGACAATTATTGAAAAATATTTGCTTTTCTTCACTTCATGAGTTATGACCTCAGTAACTTTTTTCGACATTAATGAAATAAATTCGTTACATATTTGAGAAGAAAGATATGAAGTTCTTCCACTGCCTGGATTTCCACACTCTGTAATATGTTTGGCTAAAAAAGGATCAAACTCAGCTATTAACTCTAAGCACATCATATAATTTCCATTGTGAACGCTCCCAAATTTTTCTTCTGATCCTCTAAAAGGAAGGCAACGTGAGCTTAGTTTTTTAACAACTGCCACAACTCGCTTCAAGACATTTCTCCAGTAACTGATTTCCTGCTCAATTTGCTCATAAAGTTGATTGTCAATTCTACTAGCAACGCGAGATCTTTCAAAAAGAAGTTTTCCACATTTATAATGCTCTGGAGAATTGTCATGATGAGAAAATACAGGATGTGCATTGGACCAATCAGCCATCACTTGTAGCCAAGACAGAAGTGCCATTAAATAGTCGACAAGGTATACAATATACTGATTTTTTGCTAGGTGAGTATATCAAATATTTTCCTACTTGTTTTTCACCATTCTGAAGTTCACGCAAGAACATATTCCTAGTTAGGCTTCTGAATTTTTTCTGGGTTGGAAAAAATTTTTTTGTTTCGGGAAAATCAGCATTTAAATTCTGATCGATACTACCTCTGGAGATCAGATAATCAATTGTAGCATCATTGATGACCCATTCTGCTGGATCGTTACTAACTGCACAAGACGACTTTTCTAATTCATCTCGCTGATCTCCCCTGTCAAGAATATTTCCTTGCAGCTCTTCTCGTTCAAGTTGATCAACTTCAGGCTGAAGCTGATGTTTTAAAACTACAGTGGCTGATGGTGATGGTATTGTGGCAGCAGAAGTACTTGGCAATTCGAGCGATGTAGACAGTAGTACTGAACTAACATTACCTGTTGTATCAGATTCAGGTTTTTCTATTGGTTTATAAAATGTCTCCATTCTTCGAACTTTCTTCAACACAGCTTCTTCTTTCTCTTCTTTCTCTTTTCTTGCTTTTCTGCCAGCCGCTCCACTCATTCGTTTCAATCGTTTGTCCATTTTCACCAATTGTTCATAAATGCTTCAACCTGAAGGAAAATCAAAATGAAAATCGTCACTACAAAACTCAATTTGACTAAATTGTTTAGCATTAGCACTGATCTGATGTCTTACTGAAACTACCAAAACTTACATTACATTCAAAAACAGCGAGAAAAGAATCATAATTTGTTTAGCAGTTCAACTGATAAATAATTCCCTACTGCTACTACTCTGTCACTGTTTGTGTGTTACAGCTTGTACTGTATGACAGACACGACACGAGACACAGCATCAGGCGCCTACACTACAGGCTACAGGCCGCGATGTGCGATGAATGAACTCAACTGTGGTGTGGCAAGCTGGCAACAGTCAGTCATCAGTGGCAAGTTGGATCATGCGTAGTTCTAGTTGTTTTCGTTTTATAATGCGTCGTTTCCTCTCCCTTCCCCTTGTAACGTGCTCGTGCGCACTCAACACTCCGACACTCGTGACGAAGATCCAAATTGGAAGCTTGTCGTGATACCGGCGTTATAAGTAACAAAATTTTGCGCCCACAAAAGTTTTGCGCCCTACGCACGTGCGTATACCTAAATCCGGCGCTGAGTGATCGCGACAACGAATCTCATTTTCCAAAAACGGCTTTTCACATATGTGGCAATGAGTGGCGTTCTCGAAATCATTCTGCTGAGCTGCACTCAATTTTTCCATCGGCAAAGGGTTGTTAATATTTGTATTTGCCCACATAGCAATGGTACGCAACTGACTAATAAACCATTTTACACAATCCGGGCCCCGATACAAAAAAAACTTAGAGAGTGAATCGTCATAAGCACACTTGAAATAAAACGCAATGCTATGAGGAATATGCTTTTGAAATGGGTTAGTGTTTTTCCCCACACCGCAAGAATTGTCACACTTTACCAAAATGCTTTCTATATCAGCATAAATCACAAACGGTACTTTTTCCTTATTCGAATAGTGAGAAAACTGCACAATTTTTTCAGATTCAACGGGCAATCTTAGTGCACATTTATTTATTTGATGGCAGCGGACGGTATGCTTTTCCAGTATGTGCTTCGAAGAGAAATGATTTAAGCATATGTGACAGAAAAATTTGGAATGCTCCCTATTTGATAGTTGCGACGACAATAGGCGAGAGAGATTTTTTATCCAAGCAAAATGGTACGATCTATTACTATCGGTTCGAGTAATGCCATTTTCGGATGACAAGACTAACAAATTGATCGGGTTGGCTCCATTTGCATGATTTCTACTCAACATGAAAGGCAGTACGTTTCTCTTCTCTATGCAGTATAAGTTAATAGCGAGATTATTCAACTTTTCAAACTTCTTTATATCGGTTACTTTAATTGGGAATTGAATAGATCCACGATTCAGAACCGCATCGAAGTGGGGATAGCTACTAGTTCGGTTGGGATTCGATTGCGCCGGATAAAGAGCCGAGACAATTGACCACAGGAAACAACACTTATCGTTATTTTTAACATTCACTACGGCTCTCTTATAAGCTATAAACCGAGGGAGATTAATATATGTGGAAAAGCGTCCCCCCCTAATGGGAACATATTTATTTATGTTTACCTTTAAATACAAAACCTCCCTTAACGCCCACCCCGAATTACATTCTTCGAAACCCCCAAGCTTTGTCTGCAATGGATGATACACCTCTCTTAGATACCACTCTCCGAGATTAGTGCCAATGTCAAGAACCGAATTTTTTGTGGCAAAAGTTTTTATATTGACGTCAAGATTGTTGGGGTTTACAAAGTCACAAGAAAGAGACACATTAACTTTCAACATACTTTGCCTTAACATGGGCCGAATTTTCCGTACAACATTGCCGAATGCTTTCTCTAAGAAAATTAAAGGGTCTTTGAAACCGGTATTTACAATAATACCAGTAAGTAATCTACCTTGAAAGCAAGAATTTAAGGTTTGCCAAATTAGGACTGGCGAATTACGATCACTAGTAGAAGGAGCAGGCGTATGACTTATTCCACAACCGCTTTTTCTCGAAACATCTTTCAATTGTTCGCGTAATGTAACTAAATAGTATCTCAATATAGCCAAATTACTTTCTAGCGTAATGGGATTTTCACTACGACTATCTAAATGAATGTTGTTATCGATAGCATTTCGTAGCAAAGAAATGTTTTCCCTTATTATCGAAATGTGCTTTACAAATTCAGACTTATGTTTTAATAATGCAACAGCTTTTCGGGTTGTCTTAACTATATCACTGCTAAGTCTTGCCAGGGATGTAGACTCCATTGTAATTAGTAGGTACTTACTGTAACTTTAACTCAAGACTGTTAAAATTTACGCCGGATTGAACTCTCCACAGTCACCTTGCGTGTTGATAGTGTTGAACTCGTACTCTCGAAAATCTCCACGAGTGGAAAGGTGAAGGTGTAAGTAACCAAATTAAGGGCAATTATCGCCTTATATAGACAAAGTGTTCAAGGTCACCTTTTGCGCAAGACTGTAAGCAACTAGTAGGTGTTCAAAAGCTGACAATGCAGTTATTTGATTCCGGAAATCATACGATGTGTTGTTCTCACTTATTAAATATATCCCTCTTTAGTATTTTGCAAACGATAACAGAGAGTTTGTAATAGTAGAAATTTCCTTCCGTTTGTCAGTTCTATCGTCGTCGCGCAACAGAATTAACACAATTACAATGTCGTCACGTAAATCCAAACTATCATTGAAAAAACCGGCACCAACTAACATTCTACAGAACATGTTAGAAAGCAACAAAGTGGGGAACAGTAGTACTTGCACCGATAATAATCTGTTCCCCCACTCGCCGAAAAAAGTGGTACCCGGTAACAATAAACCGTTCCCGGCGGCGCCGTTTATGGATGGTGACCAATGTAGTGTCATCACCATCCATTCGGATAATTCAACAGTCCAGTAAGTATCATTAATTGTGCCCTTGATTTTATGTAGCAATGATAATTTGTTATAGAACTCCTGCCAACCTGTGGGAGAATTTTGATGTGGAATTAGTGATGGCCCAATTAGACGGAGGTGACGCTGCGGACCATTTATACTCCAGCGAACGGTTAGTATAAATGTTTATGTTTAATGGGATATAATAATAATAATAATAATTAATGTTGGAAAGTACATGTTTCAAGAACACACCTATTTCTTTGTAGAGTTGTCCCAACGCCACATTTGTCAGAGCAGCAGAAGTCGCCCACTCCACCACCAGAATTTCGAGCTCCTCTTCCACCTCTAGAGCAGGCCGGAAAGTCCGAAGACGAACCGGTCGATCCCAGGGTGTGTGCGAAGAGACGGTAAGTTGTTAAAAAAAAATGAAATCGAATATAACTAAAAATTTGTTTCATCGTTACAGGCGCAAATGTGGCGAGAAAAATTTAGAAGCCCTGTTGAAAATTCAAGGGCAGGAGGCGGGGTACACACCTGAGATGCCGTCCACTTCGGCGGTTCCAATTCCTGCAGCGCGGGAGATTGCTTCCCAGGCGCACCAACTTCTGCAGAAAATGCTGCAGAAGTATGCCATCCAACTGCAAGAAACGCAGGACAAAACCTCTCAATTGGAACGTCAAGTGGAGGCGTCCCGGATGGAGGAAAGAAAAATTGAAGGGGACATGCGGTACATTTTAAGCTTTGTTAATTTTTGTGGTAGGAAATAGTCTATATATAGTTGTAATAAATTAAATTGTTGTAAGATAGTTTTAATAAATAAAAGGTTGTAAGATAATTGTCGTTTACATTGAACAAAAAAAAATTGTTCACATCACCTGCTAATAAAGAAATGTGACATTGGAAAAAGTATGCAACCAAAAGTGCATAACGTAGTGTGATTAGTTGCATAAGTGTAACTTTGCACAATGCAATGGGTTAAGTAGATATGTTCAAAAATTTTGCGCTCCTGGAATTTTTAAATTTGTCGTGGGTTCTATGCAGTTTAAAAATTTTTCTCAAAGGCAAATGCATTTTATAAGAAGTGTTTTATCTATTGGAAGTATAATTTTCCAAAAATTTCAATGCATTAACCGCAAAATGAGGTCCTCTACATATTACCGAAAAGTGCCGTGAAAATTTAATTTGTACTTACACATTTGCACTTAAGAAAAGCTACATTTACGTATTTTGGAATTTTTAAACTGATAAATACAGCCAAAACAATTTTTTCACGAATAACGGTAGTAAAATTCAAAGCGCGTTTCCGCAGCTGACCAAAGAATGAACTTCGTTCCCGCGCGCCGGATATGCAGTTGCGGGTTGAATATCTTTTTATCGCGCGTTTAAATTCTGTGCGATGCACTTTTTCTATGCATAATCTTTTCTAGGTACGATGTTATAGAAATTAGGTCAAACAAATACGTGTGCATGAGACAATTTCACGCTTAATATTTTTTTAGGGAAAACGCAACATGAAAAATTGCACATATTTGACTCGGGTGCATTTACAATAACGTCGCCGCATTTTTTCGTTATGTATATATTTAATAATAACGATTATCATAGATGTGTTAATGCCAAAAACATTGCATTCGTAGGTAATTCGACGTTTTAAGAATAGCTAATTAGTTGTAGGTGCAAATTAATGCGCACCATTGGAAGTGCAGTAGATACGCGTTTTATTCATTTTGCTTTACGAGAAGTTCCTAGAGCTAAAATTAATAATTCCCATTGAGCGTAAAATGCCTATTATTTGCGTTTTATGTCTATTTAAATGTACGCCTCACCTACATGATTAATTAGGATGTCATTTATATTATAAAGGTTTTTGGTATAAAATTTTATAATCGATCAATCGAACACATAATCAATTAGAAATTATGATTTGCATTCGAATGCATAAGAAACTGGCCTTTGTATTTAATATTTTTATTATTTGCTAGGGTAAATGGACCAGTCAGTCACTTGTCAAGTAAAATAAGAAATACAATGTATACAAATCTTTATTTGCCTCTATCAATAAGTACGTCAAGTAGGTACATTTAGGTTCATTTAAGCGACGCGTCGTAATTCATAATTCTTGCTTATTAGCTTGAACACACTTAATTTTTTCGGCATTCTCCTGTATTGCGCGTTGGACTTCTTGGCTTTAGTTGTATTTTATTCAATTTTCGCTGTACATCTAGCACTTCTAAATCCCACTTCAACTTTTTAATTTTTCTTAGTAAATCGTCTATTCCTTGTCTCTGTCTGCTCACTTTCGCAGTTATCCTATTTACTTTTGACATCCTTACTGGTACCTATTCTTTATGAATATGACTTCTACGGTGCTCTGCTAAACCCTTTATACGCACCATTACCCAAGAAATAAACCACGATCGAGTTACAACCTTCAATGAGCATAGTTCAGAACCACTTTAGTTTTCACAATCGACCTGTTACCTACGAGGCAACGACTCAAGGTCCTGCTTGACCCAAGTTCAGAACCATTTGACCTTGACGTTAGCTCATAACCACTTTAGTTCAGGCAAGAACCGCCGTCTACGTTTGACCTTTCAGTGACATTGATTTTAGCAGTTTCAAACCCACGTTCACGTTTCACCTTCAGTGACATTGATTTTAGCAGAGTTTCAAACCCACGTCCACGTTTCACCTTCAGTGACATTGATTTAGCAGAGTTTCAAACCCACGTCTACGTTTGACTTGCCAGTGACATTGATTTAGCAGAGTTTCAAACCCACGTCTACGTTTGACCTTCCAGTGACATTGATTCTGAACCGGCTATACTATACTACTACTCAATTGTAACTACAATGTTCTTGAGAGCAGAGGGAAATAACCCAGCTAACCAAGGAAGGTCTGAGAACCGTCGGCCGAATGTATGCATTGAATGTGCATAATGCAGGTGCTTAAACAGCATAAATACTGCAGTAACATTCAACTACGCCAATGTAATTTATTACTGCAGCACCGCGTGAGCATCTTTTGGGTTTTATTTTATTAACGCATATTTATTGTGCATATTCAACAACAATGAAACGAAAATTATCGGCTAGGAGATGACCGCTATTATTAAGTGCAGTTCAAGCGTTGGTTCTGTGCATGCTATCTAGGAACTTCTCATGTCAAGGTTGGTATTAAGGTAAGTAAGTATATGGTTGGTACTACTAATTTTTATTTTTAGTGTCGCTGCAAATGGCGGATATTGTTTCTTTTGCTTTTTTTTAAGAAATTGTTCAGTGTTTGCGAATGTCTCAAAAGCACAAGTGAGTTTTTATACCGATTACTTTATACCCGTATATACAGTCAGGTTTCAATTTGCGTACCGTTTGTTTGACTAAAAAGATAGGTGCATGTTTACTTCAATGCTATTTTATCATGTCCTTTGCTTATAAACGACAAAGCCTTCGTCAAAGGCAACGAAATATAAAAAACCAAGTACAACAAGTCATCAATTTAATTGAACTTGAAAATAAGTACAATGAAGAAAGTACTCCAATAGGCACTAACAAGATAATGAAGTAATAATGAAGCTGCTGCCTCATCTTCTAGAAAGATTTTGTATACTCAATCTTTCGATGCATCTTTTGATGAGGACGGTGAAGTACACGAGGCCTCGCAGCAGACAATTGCAACACCTTTTCTAAATCGGAACTTCTTTAACGTAGAAGTAACTGCTACAGAAGAAACCAACATCAACGATAACTTTAGTGATGAAATTTGTTTGTAAAATCGTATGTCGAGTGATTCATCTAAAGAGTTTCTTCAGAATTGGAGCAAACGCAATAAAATTTCTCATGTTGCACTTACTGAACTATTAAAATGGTTTAAATTAAAGCCCAATATTGGTGATTTGCCACAGGACTCGCGTACTTTACTTAAAACTCCCAGAAAAATGTTCGGCATTAGAAAATTTTCAGATGGTTGCAAATTTTATTACTTTGGATTAAAAAAAAACATTCTCTAAACTTTATTTAAGATTTCTTTGTGACGAGATGGAATTAAATTTTAATATTGATGGCCTTCCTCTGCATAAAATCACCAAGCCAATTTTATGTGTTGTAAGTAACCTAGCCGATCAATCTCCATTTATTGTAGCACTGTATTTCGGTCACAAAAAACCTCCACTTGAAGAATACTTATGTGATTTTATAAATGAACTAAAAATCTATTTAAAAAATGGTTTAGTTCTTAATAATACCATTATAAAAATTACTGTGCGGTCATTCTGTTGTGACATGCCTGCCAGATGTTTTGTAAAGAATGTCATGAATCATAACAGTTATAGTGGTTGTGATAAATGTAGTGTAAAGCTGCATTTATAATCACTTTGTAGGCGAAGTGCAACTTTGGCACGCGTGTTAGACATATGGAGTGTAGGTATACCATTCACAACATCATCGCGACTCAGCACGGCGTGCTGCTTGTTTATGGACGCTTGCAAGCTGCAAGGTTGTTTGTCTCGTGCTGGCACACGATCATGCGCAATAGTAAACATTTTAAATTTCTAACCTCAGAGCAATTTTTTTTTATTGATAAAGCATAAATTTTATCTATAATGTCTGATGTAGAAGTAAAAGCCCTTTTGTTGGGAAGTATTGCTACCTTATTATCTATTAAATTAAAACTAAAAAGCACGAAGAAAACGCGAAAGCGAAAAAGGTTTGGAATTCATCCAATGCTACTGCAAAGAAAAAGTCAGGGGTTTTATGACAATTTAATAAATGAAATTCGAATCCATGATCCGTATATGTTTTTTAATTTCACTAGGATGTCTTCAAGCTCTTTTGATAAATTATTGTCACTTGTGGGCCCAGATATTGCAAAAAAATCTCTAAGAGAATCGATATCTCCAGGGTGCAGGTAATTATATATCTATGTGTTTTAATTAAAAATATTAATGAATCGTTTTTATTAATAGGCTTGCAATTACATTACGATTTTTGGCAACTGGAGATTCTTATCCAAGCTTGTCATATTCCTTTCGGGTTGCTGTACCAACAATTTGTAATATTATTAGAGAAACGTGCTTGGTGTTGTGGAATGTTTTGTTTCCAATAGTGTTAAAAACCCCAAATGAAGAGATGTTAAAAAAATTTGAAAAAGAATTTTGTACTAAGTGGTCATTACCAAACTGCGTAGGGGCTATAGATGGCAAACATGTGACAATTCAAGCACCTTATAAGTCAGGCTCTACATTTTTTAATTATAAAAAAAATTTTAGCATTGTTTTATTGGGCGTGTGCAATGCAGACTACATGTTTACTTATGTGGACATAGGAGCATACGGTTCACAAAGTGATGGAGGTGTTTTAAATCAATCACAATTTGGACAAAAACTTTCTACAAATAGTCTTAATTTACCATCTCCAAAGTTGTTACCCGTTTCAAGCAATGGTCTACAAATTCCACACTTCTTTGTTGGAGATGAAGCGTTCCCACTTAGAAGCAATTTGATGCGTCCATACAGCAAAGGCCGAAATGGTACAATGCCTGAAGACGAAAAAATATTCAATTATCGTCTCTCTAGAGCCAGAAGAATAATTGAAAATGTTTTCGGAATTTTAGTGGCAAGGTTCAGAATATTCCACCGTACCATAAATGCTTTTCCTGAAACAGTTGATAATATTGTGAAAGCCTGTGTATGTTTACACAATTATATAAGAATGGAAAATAATGAATGTTATTTTCAAAATGAAGACATCGATAGAGAAGTAGATGGAAAGTTAATTTCTGGGAGATGGAGGACTGAGGCTCCAGTTGATGGGGCTCTGACAAACCTTCGACTGCGGTTAGGTGCTAGAAATTCTGGTGAAACTGCCTTAGCTATGAGAACATATTTAAAAGAATACTTCAATGGTTCAGGAGCATCTTTAGCACCATGGCAGTGGAATGTAATAAATAAAACTAATTGAAACGTTTAATACTGTAATGTTCTAATATCATTTTGAAGATTGTATTGCTTAATGAAATAAAATAATGAAAATCTTGAACCATACAATGTAATAGTATCGTCGAAAACCTTGAATTAGTAAATTCGCTAACAAATCATTTCCAATATTAAAACTAAACATCCACCCTGTATGCATAATAAACTTGAACTAAATCGTTAATGACATTGTTATAAATACATCGCAAACTACTTAACTAACTGAAGGATTGATCTCTAATGCGTTTTTTGAATGAAACTAATTGAAGTGTTAATGCATCCATTACTTCATCTGCGTGACTTGTAGTCATGTCTTTTAGCTCGGCAGCTACATATTGGCCAAATTTCTCATATTTTGTACCATTGTTGTCTGTATTATTTAACGAAAGTAATGAACTGGACACATCCTTAAGCACAGAATCAATTTCAACGACATCAGACCGGTCACACTTTCTTTTTGTACTTTGCTTCCCTTTTCGTTGTGGAGTATTCTCCATTTCGCTTTGCCATGTGTTGTTACTGACAGGTGAAAAACAACCTTCGTAGTCATGGTCAATGAATGTAATTATTTCAGTTTCCACTTCAGAGTTGATACTACTACTTTCACCTGAACTTGAGGGCAGATTTGTAGTTGTTTGCCTACTTTGTCCATCACTTTTATATAAAAACTTAAAAAAGCTCATAAGTGGCCAAGTAGGTCTTGTATTGGCAGGGGCGCCGCTACGGTTCAACTTTTCTTCTGTACTTATTTCCCTACGGTATTTTTCTCGAAGGGCTTTAAAGCGAGCTTTAACTGTTGCAACTAAAATAATTTTGTTAATTAGTGAAAAAACCTCAATACCTAATTCTGCAATTTACCATCTCTGTTCAGTGAATCGGCCACTGATCTCCAACAGTTCTCTTTTTGAAGAACTGATTTGTACCCTTCGTAGCTCTTGTCATATAACGGCCGATAGTTCGCCACACACTGTAGTAATAATTCATCGTTTATTTCTCCTGCCATTCTTCAATTAAATTATGAAACAATTAAAAACTTAAAAATAAATAAAGATAAACCACTTACTTGTAGGTTAGATGATTAACCGGTAACGGTAACACGCATGCGTAAATTCGTGCCAACTTTAGTAATTGTAAATGCTCGTCACATGTACAGCACGCGTGCCAAAGTTGCACTTCGCCTACAAAGTGATTATAAATGCAGCTTAAGAGGTGACATTAAGAATAAACGCATGACATTTTGTAATTTAACAGCATCTTCGAACAACAGAATCTTTTGAAATACTTACCGATAGTTATCATAGGGCAGCAGTCCTCTTTCTAAATTGCCTGTAGATATGATTACTGCTTTCCCAATTGATTATATGCACTCTGTTTGCCTTGGAGTGATGAGAAAGCTGTTATTTCTATGGAGGGATAAAGGCAAACCTTACGGCATTAAAAATATCATTGATGTAAATACACTCATATTAGAATTGAGACCATACTGGCCTGCCGAATTTAACAGAAAACCTAGATCATTATCAGAGTTAGAGCATTGGAAGGCGACAGAATATAGACAGTTTTTACTTTATGTAGGACCCATTGTGTTGAAAAAGAAGCTACCTCATACCATTTTGTGTAACTTTTTATTGTTAAAGTTTGGCATATCAATACTGTTGAATGAAAACCTGAATAAGTCATATAATCAATATGCAGACAAGTTATTGCGCTTATTTGTAAAACACGCAATCGCTATATATAGCAAAGAGTTTTGTGTCTATAACGTTCATTCGTTAATCCACCTTTCGAAAGATGCCAAAATATTTAACACGCTAAATACAATCAACTGTTTTGCATTTGAAACTTTCTTAGGCAGCTTAAAAAATCTACTTAGAAAGCCCAATTTACCTCTAGAACAAATTGTAAGGCCTTACGAAGAATTAGGTACTGTGGGTCCAAATAGAAATCCACAGAATTTTGAAATGTGACGTTTTTGCACATAAATAATAGCTGATTAACTAGTATCAAGTCAAACAGTGTCCATATTTCTGATAATTTATTACTAATTTAATGGGATGTTATTATCACTATCTGAGATAAGCTTTTTCGTCAGGTGAATAATAAACATTCAATTTTAGAAAATGGAAGGTAGTAAAGGGACTCCAATAAGTCAACGTACCGCGCTATTATTAAAATTGTCTAAACAGGAACAAACCAACTTCGGAAGTGTCCAAAGTGAACCGTACTCAAAAAAAGTATCAAGATGGGTGGCATCTTTACCTTACAATCTAAATGAAACTGCAGCATACGGAGCTGATGATAACCAGTCATCGCAAATTTGTTCTCTAGATAGTTCTGCAGGTAAAATGCAGTTTAAAAGAAAAATGTAGCAGTCTTGGAAAGCGTTTTTTTTTCAGGATGTGTTGCAAACATCCATGAAACCGAAAATTGTTCGCCAGTATTGAACTACTTGCTGACTGAGGCTGAAGAGAGTAGGCAAACCGTGGGTGCAAATACTGATAATAATGAAAATATGAATAGTGGTAGTGATGACATAATTGATAATGATCAAACATCGCAAAGGTGCGCTGTAAATAGCTCTTCAGGTAAAACCCAGTTTTAAAAGGAGACGCTGTTATTTTAGAATAATATATTTTTTCACCCCGCTGGACCTAGCCCCCCCACCATTGTGAATTAATTTAAGAATGGTATCCAATTTATGAGCTATTTAGGAGCTTTTCATATCGCAAGCTTAAAATTTTAGAGCTCGCTTTAATCACTAGGAATCGATCATTTCTTATGGGGTGGCCGAGTCTACTTGGACTCAGCCCCCCCACTGATCAGAATTACTTTTTTCAAATTAAATTTTGTACTGGAATTACGAGCTATTTAAGAGCTTTCATATACAAGTAATTTCGATTTTTGAGCGCCACTCCTAAAAGAGCAAATAGATATAATCGATGGGGCGGCCAGCTCCACTTGGACGTAGCCCCTCCTGTGTTATGGTTTACTTCAAATTAATTTTTATGCATGAATTACGAGTTATTTAAGAGCTTTCATTTACAAGTAATTGCAATTTTTGAGCGTCACTCTTAAAAAGAGGAAATAGATGTCATCCTGGGAGCGGCCAGGTCTATTCTGGCGTAGCCCCTAATCTGTTTTTCTTTATTTATTACAAATTAATCTTTGTCCATGAATGACGAGTATAATTATATAAGTAAGTTTAATTTTGGAGCTCCACCCTCAATAGGTCAAATAGTCAATCTTTGAGGGCGGCCAGGTCCATTTCACAGTAGCCTTACCTCTGAGCTACCGGTTAGTTGCATCAGCACGTACTCTCTGTGAGTTTTGAGTGAATTTGTTTGTGTTAAAAGTGAAAACTTGGGGTGGTTTTGAATGTTTTCTCATCAGTGTTAGCAGCTAATCGGACCGATCTATGTCTTCTTTTGAACTATTGCGGAATCCAGAAGCGTTTCTTTTGGATCGCAAAAACCTAAATTCCAAGAGTCAGAGGGCCGAAGTAGATGCGTCGCTGAATAGATGATCACCAACTACTGGCTCCAACTTCGGAGCACCGGGCGCCACACCGTTGTATTAAGTCGCCTTAGACGTGTGCAGGGGGCTCGACGCTTGTGGACATTTCTTTCCCCCATACTCGTGGCACTCTTATGGCCCAAGAAAAAACAGAAAACACAACAAACTACTCCGAGAGCACCGGCATTAAAGAGCCTAAAAAACTCTCCGGGGCGGCGCACCGAAAGCTAATAGGAGGAGGCTCTCGGTAAGATCAAAGCCTGGATCCTTGACAGAGTCGACGCTTTTCCCCACTTTACGGAATGTCGGCACGAGGGAGAGCGCTGTTGATCACATGCGCAAACCAGGTTTCGGTGGACAGCTTGAGGTCAGAGCTAGCGAGCTCCAGGGGGGGGGGGCGAGATTTGTGATTCTTCGAAACGAAGACCGTAAGGACACACGCCTGGATCCTCAAGTGGAACCTGAGAAGATCCCGAAAAGGATCGAAAGCCAAAATGCTGGAGATTAAATGATGCGGGCTACACCACAGTGCTTGCCTTTAGCGATGACATAGTGATTGTAGTACGTAGGGGATTTGAGGAGACCGTATCAGTTAAGAGGCAAGGAGCTTTAAATCTAGTGGGAACATAGTGCGAAGAAGAGGGCTTATCTGTTAATTCAACAGAAAAAAAACTTCGTTAGCTTTTCTCACGTGCATAAGGGCCGACAAAGCTAAAGGACGTTGCAATGTAGGGCACCAAGCTACAGGTAGTGAGAGAAGGTAAATACTTGGGCATTGCGTTTGGCCAAGCGCCTAACTAATCACAAATGGAAAAAATAGCGAACAACGTCACAAGGTCCCTGGATATACACTAATATAATACCAGTTATTACGTATGTGTGTGGTAGGATCAGACCTTCGCCTAGAAGAACATACAGATACTGATCAAGCTGCAGCGCAAAGCTTGCCTTAGAATTACGAGGACAATGATAACGTCCCTGACAGTAGCTATAGAGACTATATGAACTGACCGTCACTACACCTGGTAATTATAGCAGAGGCATTCAGACAGGCATACTGGTTGAGAGTCAATGGAGAGGAGGAATCGTCAAGGGTAGGATAACTGAGAGGATAACCAAAACAGTTTGTGATAAAAAAAACCTGTTTAAGATGATAATCCCCGCTCGATACGAATGGGAGGGTTATACCAGTATGGTATAGCTGAATGGAATCGTGCATTACACAAATGGCTCAAAAACTACGGAGGGCACCGGCTGTGGAGTGTACGGAAGCAATTGACAGGGCTTCAGAATCTAGGACAAAAAGCAACCGTGCTCCAAGCCGAGGTATACGCAATCCTGACTGCACTTGCTCAATTATATTAACAGAAAACCTTACTAAAAGGAAAATCTTTAGAGTAACAGACAACAAAGCACCGAGTGCAGAATTAGACTCATATGTAGTCGATTCAGGATGCACACAGAGGTACTAAACGCACTAGGAAGCTCTAACACAGTCACAAGTGGAACTGGCCGCCCCATCGATTATATCTATTTGCTCTTTTAGGAGTGGCGCTCAAAAATCGAAATTGGTAAATAGCTCGTAATTCCAGTACAAAATTTAATTTGAAAAAAGTAATTCTGATCAGTGGGGGGCTGAGTCCAAGTAGACTCGGCCACCCCATAAGAAATGTTCGATTCCTAGTGATTAAAGCGAGCTCTAAAATTTTAAGCTTGCGATATGAAAAGCTCCTAAATAGCTCATAAATTGGATACCATTCTTAAATTGATTCACAATGGTGGGGGGGCTAGGTCCAGCGGGGTCGAAATCACGGTCGTTGGTCGTATATACTCGAAATNCTCTGTAAATAAAGGTAACGAAGTATAAATTATCATACTGTAAAAGTGTTTCATGATTTACTGTTTTTAGGTACCGAGTCGTTTACAAGCGCACAAGCCGATGACGTCGAGTCACCCATTGATGATTCAGATGCTGACCCGAACTACTCTTCCTCTTCCTCTTCAAGCTCATCTTTTTTGTCAGATATAGAAGAAGTCAGAGAACAGAAAGTCAGAAAAAGGAAACTGAAACCTGAAGCATGGAAAAAAAATATTGCAAAACATCGTCGGAATGCTAGACTTGAATACGTATCAACTTCAAAAAGTAAAAAGGTAATCAAAGCTAGAGAGATTGGTCCACCTTGTGACAAGTGTCGATTAAAATGCAAAGAAAAGATTACTGCAGAACAAAGAAAATTGATATTTTCTGACTACTGGAACATGGCAGATTTGTAGTGGAAGGGCGGTCATATAATTATGATCGAACTTCACTTACAGGTAAGTTCGTTTAATCATTAATTATATTTCCCGCCCTTCCACTACATGATCATTGGTAGATGTTTAAAGATTTCAGCAATTTAGTACTGCCACATATTTTATTATTATAAAATAGAAAACCTCCTACCAACAGTAGGTACAACTTATGTACAAAAACTATATCCTAAAAAATGCTTACATACTACCAAGCATCTCATAATCTTAAGCATAAAACCAACTAACCACTACGGTTAATGCGGCAGCAAAGTATTTGCCTGTAAAACTGAGTTACCAAAGGTCTGGTTAACTTTAACAGAGCAATGGTAGAATTTTGCAAATACGGAAGAGTTAGCCGTCCAACCTGCAGTCTTCCGAATTTCATCCAAGCTAACCTCTGCTCGGTAAGCTGCAGAAGTACTGGCATGCCTTGTGGAATGAGGCTTAAACAACTCTGTGTCTACTCCACTTTTACTTAACATGCCCTTAATCCATCGACTAAGGGTCTGGCTTGACACTCTGCCATGTGGCTTTTTAAATGATATAAATAACCAATGATTTAACCTAAAGCTGGCAGTTTTCTTTATATACTCAAACAATACACTCGCTACACAGAGTCTAATATTACTTTTAAATAGTGGTATTTTGGTATTTGAAGAAGGGGTTGAACATTGTTTGGAGTGGAAGTTTTCACCAGATCCGGGATAAATATCTGTGCACCATCACTATTCTTAACAATATTCTCAATCTTTATACTAGCAAAGGTCTGAACTCGGTGAGCGGTTGTGATTGCAAGAAGAATCAGTAATTTCTTTCCTAATATCTCAACCGTTAGTTGATCATTATCGCCTAAAGAATCCACATAGCGTATCACAATTTCTGGATCCCAAGTGTAATTGTATCTAGGTCTAGAAGGCCGGCTCCTTTTAGAATTCTTTTAACGAGAGTGTTGCTACTAATTTCTGGTCCCAAAAGCAAGGACAGAACTGATCTAATTGAATTTAAAGAGCTATAAGAGGCACCCTGGTTAAAACAATGAGTTAGGTAAACCATTACCACCTTACTAGACTGTGTGTAAGGATCTAATACTTTGCTAGCACAAAAAAACCACCATTGTCTTAGATAACATTCATATTGATTGAAGGAAGACAATGACAACGAGTTGAGCGAGATATCTATGGCTTCTGAAGGCAATCCTTGTTTCTGCAAGGCGCGGCTGATAACCATCCTACCTCCAGGGAAAGCTTCCTCCATAGTGGGTGGGGTTGCCTGTCAACGGAAAGAAGTAGATTATAATCTGCTTTGAGTTTAATTGTTTGTTTCGACAATTGAATAAACAAGGGGTACCACGGTTGGGTAGGCTACGAAGGAACGACAAGAATACCTTCTGCTTCATCGTGGCGCACTTTTTCCAAAACTTTGAGAATTACAGAAAAAGGAGGGAACGCATAGAAAAAGATGTCTCGCCAAGACAACGTAAATGCATCAACGGCTATGCAGTCTGGGTCCCTCAACCAGGAACAGTACCGTAGACATTTCTTATTAACTCTAGAAGCGAAAAGATCCACTTCCGGTAGTGGGATGCCAAAGGATTGAAAAATTTTTTCAAACTCGCAGGGATTGAGCTCATATTCAGTCTCTGGTCTCAATGACCGTGAAGCGAGATCCGCTTCCGCATTATCCTTAGAGGCTATATATGAGGCAAAAATCCATATTTGCCGTTCCTCGCACCAGTCCCATATAGCCTTAGACAGCTTAGCCAGCCGTGGGAACTGTACTCCTCCCATCCGATTAATATACGCAATAGCCGTGGTGTTGTCTATACGTAGTAAAATTTGACAATTAGTAAGTTCTTTGGCAAAGCACTTTAATCCTATAAACGCAGCCAGTAACTCTAAATAATTAATGTCAAAGAGGGCTTCATCTGTAGACCAACTCCCTTGGGAGCTCTCCTTATTGCAAAAGATTCCCCAACCAGATTTGGAGGCATCGGAAAAAATTTCTAGAGAAAAGTCTGAATTTTTAATACGGAGAGAGCTACTTCTTAAATTTTTAATCCACCACAAGAGGCACGGTCTTATGCATGGTGTAAGTGCCATTTTAGATTGAAAAGAATTATTCGGACTTCGTAAGGCTAAAAACTTTTCTCTTTCGAGGGGTTTTAAATGGACCCAGCCATATTCAATTGCGGGACAAGCAGCTACTAGTGACCCCACAAGTCTAGCAAAAACCTGAATCCTACAGGTAGCCCTATACAGCATGTTTTGTATCATACTAGACAAATGAATTCTCTTATCCTGGGGCAAATCAATTTTCATATTTTGAGAATCTATAATAAATCCCAAAAATTTACAGGTTTGAGCCGGCAAGAGACAGCTCTTCTCAAAATTAATAACAAATCCCAAGCTTTGTAAAAATCCTAGTGTAAATTTCACATTTTGTAAACAGTCACTATAAGTGTTACCCAGTAGAAAAAAATCATCTAAATAAATAATAAATAGTAGATGTAAGTCCCAACGATCGCAAGTGAGCTACCACAGGCTTCATGATCTTGGTAAATACCATGGGAGCAGATGATAAACCAAAGGGCAATGCCCGAAACTCATATAGTCGGGAGTTGAACCTAAAACGCAGGTATTTACGTGAACGGCTGTGTATCGGGACTAGTAAATAAGCGTCTTTCAAATCTATGGATGCCATGTAGCATCCTGGTGAGATAAGCTTAATGGCACTATGGAAACTTTCCATTTTAAAATGTTTTGTTTCAACGAAGGTATTCAGAGCTTTTAGATTTAAAATCATGCGATTTGAACTGAACCATCGGGTTTCTTTACTAGAAAAATTGGAGATATAAATTCACCTTTGGTATTATGGCACTCAGCTACCGCACCAAGTTTCACAAATTTGTTCACGCTACAAGGCAAATCATTAAATTCCCTAGCAGACCAAGTTTGCTCTCTAGGTACTCTGAACTGTTCAGGTGTACGAGAAAAAGGGATCTGATAACCAGAAATCCACTTGAGGATGAACAGCGTCGTTTGTAATTCCTTGCCAATTGGAAAGAAAAAACTTCAGTCTGCCAGCATGATTACTTACTATTTGCGACTTTTGTTCTGATAATTGAATCTGTTGCTGTATGATGGTCTGTTTTGTCCCCTTGGTTTGGTGTACCGCTGTTCTTGCTGTCTGCCCTGACGCGGATAACGTTGAACAGTCTTTCGGGGCAGACTCCTGGAGTTTAAATGACCAGTAGGTTGAGATCTAGAAGTTGAAGGTCTATTAGATGATATGGTCCTTGATTTTAGGCCTGCCGATGATCTCTGCAACTCTCGTAATTTTGCCACCCGCTGTCCCAAGTCTTCCCCAAAGAGTAATGTATCAGTAGGAGCATTAGCTAACGATTCCTGAAGTTGTTTATCAAATTTGAGAGCAACTCCAATTAATGTGCGACGAGCCATCGACTGTGTATAATGCACGTTACACAGCAGTCGGGCAGAATCACTCAAATTCTCAATGACAGTCACCAGATGGCTATTGTTCTTTAAGATCTCGGACAGGGCTGATCCGAGGGCATGAATACCAACGCCCACAGAGTGTTGGACTTCAAATAATCTACCATCACGTTGGGCGGCTGCCTCTGGCAGGTTTGACTGAATCTCCGGATTTAATTTGGGAGTTGCAATAAAATTCAGGTCCCCAACCCGTGTCAATATGGTCTCCTTGTCCTTTTGATCAAGTCCCGACTGCAGAATGTTTTTCCAAATATCCACCAAGGACTGGTGTAAATCAATCCGCGTGGACTGCAATTTTTCGGGTTTTCCCAATAAGGTCAAAAGTTCAGGTCTAAGGTTCGAAACCGATCCGTCGAGCTTCTCCGCAACTAATTCTACAAGAACGCGAAAATTAATTCATTACATAACAGATGAATTACTGCATCGAGTATGCACCTAGCTAGGGCGACAACCAAGATTCAACAAAAAAAATCAAATCTCAAAAGGGGATTTCATGGTTATAACAAATAACCAACGCAATGTAACACTAGTACCAGCTGGTCTAGGTTAAAGGGGTAGTATACCCAAAATCAAAAAAATTGTAGAAGAAAATCTAAGAACAAAATTTCAAACCGGAGTTTTCTACGATGAGTAGTTTTCAAATTATTAACGATGAAAGAACATGTGACGTCATCCCGACATCGTGGGTGCGGCGGCACGGATCCAAGCAGTCCGAACGCGGCAGTTCTTTCATATTCTATTTCGCTTTCCTTTGAAAAAAAACAAGAAAACCTTACTGAAGTATCATGCGAACATAATATCCTCATATAAATTTGAATATTTGTAATAAATTTCTGCACCCAGCTCAGATTGGATACCTATGCTTTCAGTAAGCGGTATTGGTTCCATTTGATTCAGTTCTTCTGTTTGATTGTGGCATATGTTTGATGTTGAACTGGTTTCTCCACTACGAAAATGATCGTTTACCCACAATAAGCAATCAGACACAATCTTACTTTCTTAGATAAGTTGACTGACGTTTTATAGCTTTATTAGGACCTTTGTTTCCTGTGAGATGTAAAGAAGGGATTACAGTATTGTTACCCTTCTCAAAACTTTATGCTGAGGCTCAGAGTCCTTTCCTTCTTGTATCTTCCAAAAAAATTATCATGTTTAAAGTGGACACTGCAAACGACGTGGCTATACTATGATTCAGCGGTTTTTTCTACTTTTCCAGACTTTATTTCGACACGGCTCATTCTTTTCTCGGGGAAAATTTGCAATGTAACATTGGCATTTTTCAAATTATTGTTGCAGCGGAAAACGCAAAGTTAGGCATTTTTGAAAATAATGCAGATCGCTGACTACCAGTCTCAAATTAACACATCAAACGTCATCGAATCCTATACTGTTATAGCGCGCCACCGACCCATTTGTCGGGATGACGTCACAACGACCGTTTTTTTACATTCGACACCTTGCCATTTAATAACGAAACGGCGTAGCGACTTGCGGTTTTCACCGTTACTCTTAGATATTTTTAATCTATCTTTAGACGAAAACATGAAATTTGGGTATACTGCCCCTGAGGAAACAAAGTAAATAAAGCATAGCTAACACCATGCCAAACAAGTGTGCACCTAGCTTGGGCAGTGACAAAACAAAAACACAGCATCAACTGGTGTAGGTTATTACCGTCGTAAGAATGCTCCGCGTGTTCAGAATCGTTTTCCGTTGACGACCTCAAAACACGAGCTCGTGTTCTACGTCGTGTCGAAGGTGTAATCGCAATTGACCTGTCAGGGGACCGCGATAACGAACGAGAGGCAGGCGTTGCTGAACTCGCGCTTCGCTGTCATCCTCGAGGCGATCTGGATCGTGAGCCGCAAGATAAAGATGGCGGGAGAGGTCGATCCGAGCGGCGTCTTCGCGGGGGTCTTCCTCTAGAGCGCGTAAGTTGCGAAACTTCGCGACTGTAACGCGATAACTTCTTCTCCAATCTTCGCAATCTTTTAGCCACAGCCGACGGGCTCTTTGGACGTCCCATTGGGAAAAAATTACAAAGAGAAAACACACTGAACTGCCCAAAGCACGAAATAAGAATGATGTTGGGGTACGCTGCGCAGACCTTCTAGCGCGGAGTTTTTTCTTTTTTGCTTTTAACACGTGCTGCACTCTAGTAAGTAATAAGGTACTACCAATGATCATGTAGTGGAAGGGCGGGAAATATAATAGGATCGTGGAACATACCAAAATAAGAATACCATGCAGTCTCTGAGCAAGAAATTCAGCATTTCAACAGAAGTGTAAGCAATCTAGTGTTAAAAAGGGACTCCCTTCAGAGAGCGTAACTGCAACCGGGTTCTTACAAGAAATTCACAAGTTGGTTCAAGAGCCGAAAATCTATTAATGTGATGGTGGGCCCTCTGGGGGCGGAGCCCTAACATGCCCGAGCACAGCCCTGTATACAGGGCCCCCTTCTATTTGTTGTGAATAATGTGCTTGATAAGCTGTAATTAAGTGCAAAATTACTGCATCTATAAGGTATTGTAGAGGCGTTTCTAAAGTAATTTTATCACACATATATTTTTATTTATTTATTTATTTATTTATTTGTTTAGCCAGATACCATACAGAATACAATTATTCCAATTACATGGCACTGGGATGCTGTACTTAAAACTAAAACTACACAGTAATTACGATCTTATATGACTAATTAATTCATTCAAAGAGCCGTGAAATACATCGATGTCTCTCTCACGGCACTTCTTATTTAAAGCCAACAGGCTCCTCGATAGGGGCGATGACGGAGTGGTCACTAAAAAGATGATATCGTTTTTCCTTAATTTAACATGTGGCACTTTGAGTTTAATTTCCTGAAGCAATTCTTGGGACATTTAGGTGATTATTCAGTATCTTGTACACAAAGGTAGCACAGATCACTTCGCGTCGGATTTGTAAACTTGAGATTTTAATACCGTGCACACTATTTAAAAATTTTAGTTGGTTGGAGTAAGAGATTAAATGTGGAAAATTTTGAGTCGACCTAAAATACACTATTCGCACTAATTTTTTTTGAACTTTCTCTATCATGTCTGCGTGGTTATAAGTTTGGGATGTCCAAATACATGCCGCATAATCGAGTTTGGATCTGATGAACGCATTTATAAGGGATTCAATGTGCCGATGAAAATTTAAGTTGCTATTGAATAAAACGCCCAAATCTCTAACCAAGGTGACTCTTTGGATATCCTGCCCATTTATTTCGTATTTAAAAATCGTGGGATTGTTGGATCTTGTGTACGATACAACTTTGCACTTTTCTATGTTTAGCTTCAGTTTGTTTTTATTGCACCAATTTATCACTGCATTTATGTCTGCTTGAATATTTAAACAATCGTTTGTGTATTGTGTGCTTTATTGATATTGCACCATTGCTTGTAGAGTGGTGGGTTTTCTGTGCTGGAAATATAACGGCCAGCGCGACATATAGGCGATGGAAACGCACATAAATGTAATGCTTTCCCAGCACTTGTTATGCAGGGAGGGTAATATCATTCAAGCGCTGGCCCAGTGGTTTGTGTTAGCTGGAAACGCCTTATTATTGACTGACCAGTTTTACAAATTGTAACCGACACTTAAATTAGTCACAAGGTTAAATTCTTATGAGCTATTAGTGGACAAAGAAAGGTATTCACTAAGCCTAATCCTAATTGACATTTGAATAGGTTCAAATGATGAAAAGAAATTTCATATACAATGAGATTCGAGTAATTATAAAATGACCTACTTATATAAATACCTACTTAACTTAAATTTGAACAGGTTCATTTTAGCCCAGGGAATAGAGGGTTTTAGCATGCAAAATGAGAAGTAGTTCCAATTTCTTTTGCATGGCATAGACAGTAGGGTGGAACGAAAAAATCAACTTTTGATTTTTAGTTTCTAATAGGGCGGAAAAGTTGCCTTTTGGCGTACATAAGATAAATTAAAAAATATGAAAAATATCGGAGTATGTCTTGAGGTGCCGCAAGGTCCTTAAAGTTTCATAAAATTGAAATTGTGGAACAAAAAATATTGTTTTCAATTTCATTATGTAATAGTGATAAAAAGTTTCCTTTTGCTATTATGAAATCAATTGTAAAGTTTGAACACGATTGGAGGAGTAGGGTAAGAGGTGCCGCAAAGGGTTAGAAATTGTGATTCTTTAGCGAAATTTACCAAATTTCATTACATTTGAATCTGCAAAAAATATTGTTGTATTTTTCCATTTCTGATTAAAACCTGCATTAAAAACTGCAATATTTCAATAGTAACTGTGATTTGAACTTGAACAGTGTAACTGCAATTGGATGTGATGGCACTGCTACAAACACTGGAGCTCTAAATGGTGTTATTGCTCTATCAGAAAAGAACATTCATAAGTCTTTGCAGTGGCTAATATGTTTATTTCATTGCAACGAATTGCCGTTGCGCCATCTATTTTGTGCATTGGATGGAAAAACAAAAGGACCTAACGAGTTTGGAGGAGTATATTAGGCAAACTACTTGAAAAATGTCATGAGCTTCCAGTAGTTACGTACTCACCGATTGAGGGCAACCTTCCCGACCTCGAAATGAAACAGGATCTAAGTACCGATCAAAAGTATTTACTTGAAATGTGTAAATCAATTTCAATTGGAGTCTGCCTCCCCGATACAGCCATGAAGAAACCAGGAAAATTGGCACTCTCACGATGGCTGACGTTGGCTAGTCGCATTCTCCGGTTGTATATTGGAACAGAGAACCCTTCAGAAAACCTTAACAGAGTATGTAGTTAAGGTGTATGCTCCCATCTAGTTCTACATTAAGCTGAAGCCCTCTTGTATAAATGGAGCCAAACACTTATGGAGACTGATTGCATTTTCACGTTATCTTTGCGACGAACATCTTAAAGTAATCGACCCGGTTATTCAAAGGAATAGCTACTACGCTCACCCTGAAAACATCCTTCTGTGTATGTTAAGTGATGAGAGAAAACATATAAGAGAGTTAGGCCTCCGACGACTTTTGAAGGCAAGGTCAGAACAGAAGAATGAGTTACGGAAATTTGTGAGACCTAAACTAAACTTCAAAGCTGAAGATTACATCGACATGATCAATTGGGCTGATGTAACAATCACAGAACCACCGATGACAAAGCACGTAACTGATGAGGACTTAGCCAAATACATAAGTGAAGCAAGAGAAGATGACCTGATAAATTCTATTGATTTTCCACGTTTTCCCTGTCATACACAAGCAGTGGAAAGAGTAATCAAGCTTGTAACAGAATCATCACTGTCTGTTTCCGGCCTAGAAGAAAGAAATGGATTTGTCAAAGCCAGAATTGCTTCACACGAGATGATGCCAAAATTTGAAACAAAGAAACACTTTACCTAAAATGTATTTGAGAACATTGAATTTGATTTAGATTTGTTATAATGTTTTATTTCAATGATCAAAAAAGTACATTTCTTAAAGAAAAACCTTTATTTTTCATGTTTTAATACCTACTAAGTGGGCCTATAAAATAATTTTTTGCATTATTTTAGACGTTGTTTGAATGCAATTGAAAAAATAAACATAAAAAACCATCAACAAAATAAAAAATTAAATTCTAGAAAATTTCAAAATTTAAAGACCAAAAATTATGTTCATGGCCTTTGCGGCACCTCAAGATGTGGTTCTATCACAATAAATCTTTGTAGAATAACTTCTCACATAAAAAGACAAATTTTAATCACTATTAGAATGGGTGATACTGAAAACAATTTTTTGCCCTATACCAACGTTCCACCCTAATAGACAGTCATCTGGTGGTGGTAAACCATAAAATTCTACACAACTTTGATATACACTACTTTTTTGTGAAATGTTTATTAAAAAAGATATAGAGCTTGAGAGGGTTATATTTTTAAGAATTCTGAAATTTCTATGTAGGTGTTTTAATCAAATTTCATACTTTTACACTATAATTAAGAGTTTTATAAGAAAATATCTTGAATTTATCGTGGTATAAATCCCCCTACCCTGCACCCTTACCAAAGGGGATGCATAATAATGAAATTTGCAACCCTTGCTAGTGAGGATATTTGAATTACTGTGAGATTATAGCCCTTTCTAATATACTTTTGAAATGAAAAAATTGGCTCACTTCAGTTCAGTTTCCCCCCCCCCCCTGCGCGGAAGAAATAGATATTTAAACGCTCTTGTGGCGATTGTGAAGTTAGTCAGAGAATACAACGCTTATTACATAATATTTTCTATTCCTCTTAAATATCTATTCTCAGCTCGGTTGGGGGGAGGGGGGGGGAGGATGAAGGGCATGAAGGATGAAGCTGAACTGAAGTGAGATAATTTTTTGTTTCAAACGTATATTAGAAAGCCCTACAATCTCACAGTGATTCAAATATCCCCACTAGCAAGGGTTGAAAGTTGAATTATTATGCATCCCCTTTGGTAAGGGTGCAGCGTAAGGGTATTTATGCCACGATAAGTTGAAGATATCTTCTCATAAAACTCTTAATTATAGAGATAAAGTATAAAATTTTGGTTAAAACATCTACATACAAATTTTAGAGTTCTTAAAAATATAAGCAACTCTGAAGCTCTATATCGCTGTTAATAAACATTTCACAAAAAAGTAGTGTATATCAAAGTTGTGTAGAATTTTATAGTCTCCAATTTCTGATAACAATATTTTTTTGTAAAATGAACTTATAAAAAGGTATGATTGAAAAACTAAAAAACCAAAGAAATTTCTTTGGTTTTAAGGGTGGTGCGGGGGAAGCACAGGGGGTGCGAGGTCGAAAACTTGGATTCTTAACCACCAGATAGTCTTTCATGACATGCAAAAAAAATTGTAACTACTTCTCGTTTTGCAGGAAATGGTCCATTTTCAGTCTCTATTTCCTGGACTATTTCTGGCAGACAATTTTTTTGTATCGCCAACCTCAATAATTCTAAACCGCTTCATTCTTCTATTTTGTATTGGTGTTTTCTTTGCAGCCAATTCCGCTTATTGTACTTCGGCGATCAATTTATAGTACATGTGTCTTGTCATAACATTGTAGTGATTTTCATTCTTCTCGGTCTCTTCTTTTTGTAAAATCTTTTCCAAAAATCGCTCTTTCCATGTTCTTACATCTCTCGTCTCCAACTGGTTTTCATCAATATCACTCATATTAATAATTAGTAGTATAGTACACTAAGAACACAAATTAATTCACTATTACTGCCCAAAAAATCGGAATATAAACAATAACGTAGCAAAAGCAAAACACTCATTACACGAATTCACTGCAATAAGAATACATTCCCATCGGCGCTTCGTCCCCGTCGTCTTCACTCTTGCAAAGCGAAACATAACCGTAAATCTCGTTTTATACCAGTTTTAACTTATGTGCCTCAGTAAAAACTGGTTTTAACTAGCAAAACCTGCTTCAAATTAAACACGTTTGGATTATATATAACCAACCTGGGGGGGGGGGGGAAACTAGGGCAGGGCTGAAGTTACATTCGTTTTTTGTTAAATCGACGATCAACCGAAAAGTGATGGGAGCAATTTTCATCCCCTTTTTGGAACCTCGACAAATTCGTCCCCGAAGTTGACAAATTGCGCAAGTGGGTAAGGAGGATTTGGGCTCCGTGGTGGCCCAAGGGCTCACCTAAAACCCTCTACCTGTCGTTTTCCGAAAAGTGCCCCACAGTTCGAAAAATTCGCTTTTATTTGGTCAATGGCGCGGTATACGAATAATACAAGTTGCAATTTAAAATTAATTTATTAAAATTGAGTGAGTTTTGCACACGGAGGATAAGGGTGCCGTGGAGGCCCAAGGGCTGACCTAAAACTACTCTCTAGTCTATAGGAATTGTAAACAAATGTTTTCACTCGTACCCAATCTTTATTTTGAAATTTAGCACGATATTTTTCCAAAAATTCCAAGCATTCACCTTTCTTAGGAGCTTTCTTTAATTGAATATGCTTTCGAAAATGTTTCCTCACTAGTGCCGATTCTTCATTAGACCATGGCACTCTGCCACTTAATTTTGTTGTCTTTGGATGTTCTTCCGGTTCATCTAAGAGTAAAGCATATTTCAACAAGAAAAATTTTCAATGATTCTGAATTGAACACTTTTTTTTAAAAAAAAAAGCAAATCCGTGGTTAAGGTTATGAATTATTAGAAAAGTAACAGCGTTATTTGGTGTAACATGAGAACCATTTCTTGCTTTTTAGCACTATGATATTGATTTAGTACATACCTTGCACAACACAGATAGAAGGTAATGGCGCTGGTGGAGGCGCTTCATCCTGATCCGACTCTTCTGCCAATTCATTTTGAGGATCAATATCGATTTCACACAGTGATTTACCTTTATATGCATTTACACCTTTATCCACTAGTAGTAACAGTTTTGAGATTTTGGCTGTTTGATACAAATCCTGGGGTAATCTAAGAAAGGAGAAATAGGTGAGTATGTTGTTATTGAAAAGACGAAACTTATAAATTGATTATGAGTTTTTTCAGTGTGTCCCATAAACTGTGCAAATTGTTCAGTCTCCTCCTTATTTAAATTTAAAATTTGCATTACCGTGGCTATTTGCGTTCTCAATTTATTTGATGAAACGCAGGTGGGAAATTCTAAATCTGCCTTGCCTGCAAATTTTCGGAAAACTACATCTCCACTTGTCCATGTATCTTTATCTGGACATCCAAATAAATAGGGATTGCTTTGTGGAATCAAACTACCTTCCATTCGTATTTTTAAAAAGAAATCTATATACGTTTGTAAATTTAAGGGAAATAAAATAGCTATAGGCCTACTCCCCTTCCCACCTGTCACAATTCTTTTGTAATGTTTAGTAAGCAACTTTTCGGACTCTGACAATGCATCTACGCATTCTTCTTGAGTAAGAGTTTTTATACTGTCGGTGTATGTTTTAAGGTGTGTATATTGAACATCTCCAATTCTTTTCCTATTGAACAATATAGTCAACACCAGTGAAGCCTCAATTAAATTTCTTAATTCTTTTTTGTTGTTTGGATTCGTTTTGAGAATCGCCATAGCTTTATTTGCGACATTAGTAACGTACTCCTTAAATTTTAAAATGTCCTTTGTTAAGGGTAGAATTGTCGGTTTTTGCCATTGCTTTTCATGGAGAACTTTGAAAGCTAAACTGGATGTTGTCCATTGCGAATCGATCAGTTCTTTAAATTGTTTAGCGTCTTTCAAACACTCCTCCTTATTAGCACATGCAACCCATCTGTCTTCTTTTAGAAGAAGTCTAATGTATGTTTAATCACAGATTAATCTGGGATTAATCTAGAATTAAACAATATTAAGTAATTCATGTAATAAGTAGGTATTAAGACATCATTATTATGCATAGATAAAGCAGGTCAATTGAGTAAGGCAAGAAAATGCAAATAATAGAATAATAGTATCGCTGAGCTAGGTAAACAAATGGTAGAACTAGGACAATAATTTTGTATATAAACGTGTAAATATTATGAATAAACTAGTATTATAGCTTAGGCTGTTCTTACTCATTTGGGGTGTAAGGTTCCAAGTCTACAATTTGGCACAGTGACGGGTGCCGCATTACAATCTACCCCAAAACTATCTTAATCTCATACCGAGATTAAACAATGTATATCTCACATACTTACTTTAATAATGTACCTAGACGAGCTGACAAACTTGCCGCACGAAATGTCTTTTTCTCGGCATCATACCCTCCAACATTCTTTGCGCAATCGATTGCAATATCAAAGAATTTCGGCTTCAAAATATATTAATGCGGGAATTATTGGTCCTTTTTCTAAACTCTAAAACAAATCTGGCCAATTCTCGCATCTTATTTGAGCATACTGAAATGAGTTGTTCGCGTTTATGTTTTTTAAGATAATTCTCACCGAAGCAAAAAATTAAACTATCGGTTTTAGCTACCAATGATACTATGTCTGCTTTCATTCGAGAGAATACCTCTTCCTTAACTCTCAA
The DNA here is from genome assembly GCF_008802855.1 of Photinus pyralis. Classification (NCBI taxonomy): domain Eukaryota; kingdom Metazoa; phylum Arthropoda; class Insecta; order Coleoptera; family Lampyridae; genus Photinus; species Photinus pyralis. The sequence goes on from NW_022170249.1 coordinate 62,629,553, forward strand.
CTTCGACAGAGTATTGTTTTGGTCCAAAACTGATGCTATTAACGTCTGCGATTCCGATAATTGATTTTTTTTACCATTCAGTACGTCTTTAACGATGCATGTTTTCTTATGCCGTGATAAGTATTGTTTCGTCAATAGCGCCTTACAGCGCGAGCAAGGAAAATATACTTTATGTTTGGTTTGATATTGATATTTTGGTATCACGTTACCTTTGATGTATTCTGAGAAATGTCCGGAGTTGCGAATTAAATTAATAATTTTTTTCCTTTCAGAATGTTTTTTAGGGTATGACAAAAAGTTTCGAACTCCCTTTTCGTCGGCATGGTTTCTCTCTAAATGACGTTCAAAATTTGTGACTTCTGATTGACAGTATTGACACGTCGTTCTTTTCTTTTTTTTGGTTATGCAGTTAATAGATGACTAAAGCAGTAGAAAATTAAATACAAAAAACAACAGAAAACACGGTTAACTTACATGACTCGGAGCGGGAACTAAATGTGAAAATTGGGTATCTTGCGTAAGCGAATTTTTATTTTCAGGCGACTGGAAAGATAATAAGTATATTATAGGGCAATACATAATATAATGTTAGCGAACTCACTGCAGAAGTGGACTCTAAATTGCTGACTTGTTTTCTTTCCAGGTTCTAAAAAATTAATGTACTGTAAGAGGTAAGTATGTGTTTTATTTATTTTATTAATTTTATTTATTTTATTTACAGAATGTTTTGTTTACAGAATGAACTGCGGGTTTTGGAAAACGCATTTCTGTTTTTTACACTACATAAAAATGTTGCGGTATAGTCCAATAGGCAGAAGACAGTAAGAAAATCGTGTTCTGTATTCTATTATATTATTAAAAATTAGTAGTACTTACATGGCGATCTAAGTGGGATGGCGTAATGATTATATCGCTGATTATATTTATTTTCTTGTTTCCAGATTCCTATAAGCCACAAAACATGTTTGAATTATTAATTTTCCTATTAATGACATAAGTTGCTTGTTTGTTTAATGTAATTAAACCAGAAAATATTTGTGATATATTTACAATTAATTAATACGCAGTATTCATTAAACGTTATGAAAGATACGTGTGTGCTGTTCGGTTACTCACCTCATCTATATTTGAAATAAAGAACTACTTTCTGTTTCTGCATTATTCGGCAAGTAATATGGATCTTTTAGCGAATCGTCAGAATCCAGCTCAAAGGAACCATCCAGTGATACAGCAGAGCTGCTTTTGCACTCCTCGTCTTTATGTATTAAACACATGAATATTATTAATTTTTCTTTACGTACGAATAAAGAAATATATTTACAGATTTACTATTTAATAAGAATATTAAGGTAGTCAGAAATATTGTGACTGCGTTAATACCCGTATTAAATAGACAGCTTTATCGAAACATGGCTTAGTTGATAATGTTTAGTGAGATTGATTGGTTCGCTATTGACACTCGCATATTATGGATTGTTATTTGGTAACTATGACAGTAACCATGCTATTATAGCGATAATAACAATTTGTTGATAGGACGTACTTTACAGCTAAGTTGGCTCCTGTATTAAGTTGACAATAATAGCCATGTGTTGTTAAAGATATCAGTTTTTCTTACCTTCTTTTTGCCGTTCTTGTTCCTCGATTTGCAATTCATTTTCCTGTGTTTTCTTTTGAGCTAAGGTAACTAGTCGTTGTGCCCTACGAAGTGGCCTGTATAACAAAAGTGCCATTTGTAAAGATACAATTGAAATGCATTTAATATCGTTAGATGTAGACGTGTAAAGTTCCATAAGCGCATTGTTGTGCTCACTTGTTTACCTTTTGATATGAAGGTTGTAAAAAAGACATGAGCATTGAATTTGAGTTTACCGGTAAAATCACTTAAAGATAATGAATTATTACCAATTGATTTGTATTGAATACCACTTACGTGAGAACATTGGAAACTGAAAGATATACCAGGTTTTTTAATTGGTCGCACTAAATAGGTATAAATACCAGGGAATAAAATTTGGCACAAAAAGATTACATTACTGAACATATATACAGGGTGTAACAGAATAATATGTAAAAAAAGGGTAACAAGATTGGCTTATAAGAAAGTTACTTCTACGCATGCATCAAACATGTTTTCCCCCCAACTCCGTTTTGGTTACACCAGCCGAAACGGGGAATTCGGTGCAAAAGCAGATATTTAATTTATAAAATGTGTCTCATTTTAAGACTACGCTAGAGGATATTACGTTTTCGCATTGGAAGTTTGGGTTCCGCCACCTGAGAGATCTCATCGAGAACCTCCAGTTCGCCATTGTCGGTACCCATTTCCGACGGACCGTTTGCCCCCATTACCATTTTTCAAAAGTGCATTTTATTTGCATTGGTTAGAAGGACATATAACCAAAATGTCAGGCAAATCGCTCCGTAAATAAGAAAAGTGCGCATTGCGCATGCACATTACCATTTTTGAAAAGTGCATTTGTTAGAAGGACCTATAACCAAAATTTCATGAAAATCGCTCCATAAATAAGAAAGTTGCGCTATGCGCATGCGCGGGGCCATTTTTGAAGAGTGCATGTTATTTGCATTTGTTAGAAGGACTTAACACCAAAAATAACCCGAAATAATAAATACAATTTATTTGCATGGCGAGGGGGTGAGAGGGAGGGGGGCGTGAGTGTCGGTTCTCAAGTCGTAGGACACAAATACGAGACCAACGTAAAAAACCGCATCGATCTCACCCTTCGCGTTCTCCTATAATCGCGAATTTTGTCGAAAAAAATGTGCTGTACACAATGCCATTAAAGTTCAGAATCTTATTACTTATATGGACAAATGCAGCTTTAACGCATTTAAAGGCGTTAAAACGTGTTTTTTCGAAATAACTCCGTAACGGTTCGAGATAGCGAAAAAACAAATCGCAAATCAACCCCGCACACCGCACTGGAATTGCGAGAACAATATTGTCCAAGACAAAAAATCCAAAATTTCGAAAAATAACGGTTCCGAATTTTCTATGCACGTGGAATGTGTTACTTATTAGTTGTTATATTATAACCGAAAAATATTATCTTAGAAAAAAGTAATTCCGACGCAGGGAATCGAATCTCATCTTTAATTTTATTTAACGTAGATTTCTGAGAATTTTATCGCTTTTATTCCGTTATCAATTGTAAACGTTTAATTTAATTGACAGGTGGATTTGTTATTTTCATTGTATTTAAAAGAAAGAAAATTCTATTTTTCCTAGTATTTTAATTTTGTGTTATCTCTTAATGTCTGTAGAACGGACTGAGAAGAGGAAGGGCTTTTTGCCACAGTCAAGGCAGAACTACGTTTCTTTGAAGAAGTTATTCGGCTTTTCGCCAAGTTCAGAGCGGAACTACGTTTGTTTAATATTTGAAATCAGTGGAGTCTTGAAGTTTTATCGTCAGTTTGGTTGCCAGTCAGGGCCGTTATTACTTCACATTGAAGAAATTTTTTTGTTTCGTGCGAGTTACCACCGTAGTTTGTTTTGTGTAGAAGCCAACCAGCATTGGAAGTTAGTAGAGTTTCCGTTTTACGGAGTAACAAGCCGAGTTCGCGGCAAGTTTGTGTTGCGGCATTTTTTTTCGAGGCATATTTGGAAGTTTGGGCCTTCAATAAAGGTGTGGTCGGCGCCGACTTTAGTGTTTTTGTTAAATTTTGAAATTTGTTGTTTTTGTGTACCGTATTTGAATTAGAAGTCCTGGACATGTACCTAACCTAAGTAGCTAAGTTTTAATTTTAGTTTTCTTTGTAATAGTTTGTTTTTCTTGTTGTCTTATTTTCATTGTGTGTGTGAGACCATTAAAACTGAAATTTGTAATTCTCACATTAATTTCTGTGTATGTCATTCCAACGATTTCATTATCTTTAATTTACTGTTTCCTTTGGACGCTTGCCCAAGGTCCATTTTATTTAATCAAAATTCTTAAGATCGATTTGGAATTTAAGGTATTTGGTCTAACCCACTATCTGGTAGAAGTTAATAATTTTAACTGAGAGCAGAGTCGAATTTCTCCTCTGTGCTGGAGAGAAGTTTTGTTCCGTGAAGGATAAGGTTTGAGCTAGCTAGGTTTGTGTAGGTGTTTTGTGTACGGTCTTCTTGGCCTACGGACCGGTGCACACAGCATTATTAATTGGCGCCCAACGTGGGGCACACAGCATTATTAATTGGCGCCCAAGAACGTGAGGCAAATTCAGGGAAACGCATAAGCAGGTCAAAATGTTCGTATTTAAAATTCAGATTAGGGTTGTTTGTCGTTCGGGTAAAAAGTTATTTTTGGTACGATTTGTAGGTAGTTGACTATCATGAAATACAGAATTGCGTTTAAATGTTTAAATAATGTACTATTACTTACCATTGTATTCATGTAGGCACGCATAAGGGTTTCATTTACTACCGTGTATTTTTTTTCGAGCATCCAGTTGGAAAATTTTTCATACTCCTTGCAATACGCTACTTTAGATTTCTCGGAGATTAATCTCTGCTCAGCTTGTTCGGCTAACATAAAAATCCTATAGAAATAGACTGTAACCACTCAGGTATTTTGTTATCCGGTTGTACGTTTTGTGTAGGAACACCCAAAGAATATTTATTTTTGTACCTGTAAGCTACGTAGCCTGCAAAATATTTTAAAGATTCATCGTTATCTTTTTGCTAGAGTTCAAACTTGTCTATGAGTTGCAGCATTTCTTCGTCTACAGCTTCTTCATCCAAGTACTGCGATTGCTCAAATAAATTGGAAACAAATGTGTCATCTTCGCAGTCACCCTGCTCCTGCAAATTGCTAGTTAATTTAAGTGAAGAAACGAAGTTTTGCGTTAAACATGTATCTTCATTAGATAATGTGATATTTTTTACGGCCTTGCTCGATCTTCCTGTAATATTAAGTAAACATTTTTCATCATTTTCCTCGGTGTGTCTATTTTCTGTAAAGACTGCTGCCGAATGTTTACGTATTATAAACCATCTCAAACGATATTTGAAGTCGAAAGGAGAAGGATGGTCAGTTGCTCCACCCATACTCCTAATGTCCGAAAAAAATTTTCTCGAACATCTTGGTTAAGGCGAGATGTTAAAATATACTCAACCCTACATTCCTCTTGTAAATAATCAAACATTTCTGCCAATGATCTATTTGTTAACAATATTCCTTTTTGAAATGGAATAAGTTTTTTATGTTTCCCAATTCTCATTGTATTTATCATTTGTGACATGAATCAGCCTAATGGCCGTTCGTGTATCCTCTAATTTAAAGTGAGGAGCTGTTATAAATTTGTTTAAATGTTTGAGATTTAAAATGAACCTCTTTCTGCCATTTGGTTTGTCGGTCAGGAAAGTTCTAGATAAGAACTGTCCGGGAGAGGGCGAACATTGCCTAATGGCCCCTATTCTTAAAAGTGAATATATTTCCTGTCGCATAAGTTGCTCTCCAGCTGAGCTAAAACTGCTGGCCGCCGGGGCAACGGACTGAAAAGGGGTGCTTACAAAAGGTAAGTGATACCCTCGTACCCAGTCTAAAATAGTTGGGTTAGAAGTAATAGCTTTCCACTCTTCGTAAAAAAAACTTAGACGACCGGCATACGCTAAGGGTATACTTACTGGACACACTACATCTTCCTCCGTCTGTCCGTCGCGTTTGGGTTGAACTTTGGGTATTGGGTTCGAGATGACTTCGAGGCTTGCCCTTTGAAATGCCGCGTCTCGCCCATGCGACCGGGCGGGCGATGTGGGTTTAAATTCTGCCGCTGGGCTCCTGCTCCCAGACCAGAATTAAAAGCGCCTCCCCACTTGTTTTGCGGGAATTTTCGTCCCGACGAAGCTTTCGTCGCTGAAGCTTTTGAGACTTTTAATTCTTTACTCGTACACTCTAAAGATTTGGCCAGTTTAACTTTTTCGGATAAATCCGAGCCAAAAAGGAGGTCCGTTGGTTTAGTTCTCTCCACCTCGCCCTTAACGTTCTTATTTAACAAGGGCATTATTATATTGCGCCGTATCGTTGAAATACGACTGAATAAATTTGTATTAATTTTTCCGCAGGCGCTCAAGGGCGTCAAGATCTCGCTCCTAAGGTACAAGGGCAAATTCTTAGACGAATTCAAGACTGAATTCATGGCTTGTCCTAAGGCGCAAATAGATTTGGCCAAGTGCAACTGCAGCTCTAAATAAGAGTTGTCCCTTACCCGGTTTGATTTCTCTAAAATAGAGGCAACTTCCGGGTTAAGTTTGGGGGGTTCAAGATTCGGCACATTAATAGGGTAGTCGAATTTACTTAAAAGATACGAAACGTCCCCTTTTGGTAATCCGTCTACTAGAAAGTGGCGCCATCTAGAAGCCAACTCCTCATGTACCAAAAAACTATTATTAATTCCTTTTCCAGGATTTCCCCCAAAATATCTAAAATATCCTCCGGAAGAGCTTCCGTCGAGATGTCTAAAATATCCTCGTCTAAGGGATCATCGCTCGTCCCTGCACGCTCCTTCAAAGGCATTCTCGCCGGCGACAAAGGGCGAGTAGCGTCCGGGGATTGTTGACCCCCATCGGTCCCTTTGTCAAAATCTACCGCTGCGCTGTGAGAGGAAGGAGATTCGGAGAGCGAGCAAAGCTCTCGCCGCCTTGTAGGCGCCGTTCCCGAGGTAATCGAAACCGTGCTAAGCAACGGAGATCTCGAACGTCGAAGCCGCTTGTCCCGGCGCGATCGACGTGAACGGGACTGGTTGCACACCGAGCCCTCCGCTCCGCCCGAAGCTGCATGCTCTCGAGCAGGAGAAACAGTAGATGAACGGCTGCTCGCCGGAGATTTACGTTTACGCTTTTTCAACTTCCTTTCCAGCTTAGCCAGTCGAGCCACAAGGTCCTGCGGATCTAAATGACTCGATGAACGCTCCCTCCTCTTGTGTTTGTCCTTGCCCATTCTAGAGAAAAAGAAAAATAAGGAACCCGCCGAGCTCCGTCGGCATAGGCTAAGAGAGAGATTTAATTATAGCAAGCATGTACTTACGCCGCAGCGAAAGAATAGCCAGGAGAACAAAGAAAACCTAACTTCGCAGTACAAAAAGGAACGAACTACGCGCGATCAGCACAAAAAACACAATGAAGGGGCTTGCGGAGCTCGTCTGGATGCGCAGGACTACAGAGGTGGGGAATAAAGTTTTGTCTTTAAAAATTGTGCGCGTAAGTACTAAATGCACGTACTACTTTCCCGCGTTTTTAAAAAATTCAAACTTTACTTCGTTTACTGCGTTTACACCACGTATCCAAGAGCAGTAAAATGAGTAACGATAGTAAAACCCGACGCATGCGCAGTTATAATTTGAAAGCAATTGAAGTGCTGCAGGAGTAAATTTATGACCGATGTTTTGCGAACCTTTGGTAAACGTAGTAATTTAAAACCCACATGGACCAACCGTTCCTTAAAAGGAACGTTTACAGAAATCTTGTTTACCGTTGTATTTCCTTTACTAAAGCCTAGATGGCAATATGGATACTGTTAGAAGCAATAATGTGTAAAGTTAGAATTGACTTATTAGTGATTTCAAGTTGATTTCGTGCGTGTTATTTTGTTCAAACGTGACCACATTTTTTTGTTGTGCACATATAACGGTGAATTTGCTCAAACCCGCCGCTAATCGGCCAACTAGCTCAGGGGTGACTATTAATCGGGGTAAGCTTGAGCACTCAAGGGTCATTAGGTATCGTTCGGTCTCTGCGGGCACTGAATTCCGTTCCTCTCATCTAATAATTAGGTATGCTAGAGCAAAGCAGTAAGGGCGCCACCTTATTACCTGGAATATTATACACTGACTGTTACCGGAATAAGGAAGTGTAACAGTAGCGGCACAACAATAATATAATCAGTGAGTACCTGACCACCCCAAAACGAGGTGGCGAACACACAAGTATATAAAGAGAAGGTATTATTCTTACCTGTAGTTCCGAAGGCATTCGTGGAGTGAGCTCATCCCAAGAATGTTCAACCTAGTAGCTATAATAAAGAATAAAAGGACAAATTAACCGAGAATGCCTCGGTGAATCAAAAATGCTACAGTGAGGTACTTAACGGTGCCTGAGGGGCTTACCACTTGCGGTACTTCCCACGATCGTAATAGGACAAACCAATATTAAATCATGTCTCCGAAGGAGATCTCAAATGCAAAAACAATAATCAGAGCCAATTATGTCGGCATTAATCGAAAGATCGTTAACCAGAATTACGCTTACAGTTAAATTTAAAATAGGGAAAATTTCCCCAAAACTGGTCAGATAATTGATATAGGCTAAGTAATTATGTCGACGGTGATAAGCTCAGATATAGGTCATGTATTCTATCTCATGGTTCCAAACGGCTGATTACTGCTGAATGTGTATTCAGATGAAGGCATCTGTTGGTAATAATTCAAAATGGACGTCCCTCCGGTGACATATGTTAATGTGCAAATTTACACGGGATACAAGGACCCTAAAAAGCGATTGTTTAAAACGGTGCATTTTAGTACGCATAACCCTCTTTACCTCTTATTAAAGAAGGTCTATTGGAAAGATTGACGTTGTATGATAATTAATAACGATCAGGAAGATACGGTCACTAAAAATGAACATTATAATGGCCGAGATATTAATCCCGTATATCTACTTACATAGTTTCGCTGGTAATTCGTTTAAAAGCCTCTCAAAAAAGTTCACTACGATATTGATTAACCAAAAAAAAACTATCAATCCATAGTTTAATAAGATGATTCCGTGAAAGGTAATACTTCAATAGATGACGGAAACCAATCTTTTACGACATTACACCAGCGAACTAATATTCAACCGACACTTTTGCGTCTTCCCAAAACGAGCAACGAAAAGAAAGTAAGACACGCACGAACTTTCCTCGCCCCGCCAATCGCGCAGGTACCAATGCCGAAACCCACCATCGTCAAAACTAACAATTGAAGGTTACCTCGCATTCTCCCCCGCCAGTGCCGTAACAAGGGAAATTCGTACTGACTAACTTAGAATAATTACAACGTTACACACACCATGAGTTGGTGGGAGTAAGTATATTGTTGTTATTTATAATATCAATAGTGACGGGATTAATTTTGTTTTTAAAAGCATTAATCATTCCAATATTGTGGGATACACTGTGCTAACCTAATTTGGCATGCTCAGTTTCCCCTCCAATTTTAACTGTTCCGTTAACGGAACGGTAGGACTATAAACGCCGCACTTTCTATATTTTTACTTTCTTTGGCTATAGTTTTCATCGTCCGTTGGCACTGCATGAACTGCTGGAAGAACTAGAAAATCCGCAGTCGATACCTGTACTGCCAGATAGCATTATATTATTACCACCAGAAAATGCTAACGAGGCTAATACAGACGAGGATTCTGGAGAGGAGGATATGGTTACCCTCAATAATTTACCGGGAAGCCAGTTACGTGCAGAAGCGAGTGTTTCCTATGACGACTTTGATGGAAATGTTGATGCAGAGGTCAATGTAAACATTGATCTAGATGTCAGTGACAATGACGATTGGGATAGGGAGGACAATTTGCCTCTGTCATCTTTTATGAACAACACAGGAAAACGGGTTACAGCAACAAAAGCCAAAAAAGCTAAGACAACTTTCAATTGGAATGACGCCGATTTGAATTCTAATTTTCCTGAGTGGCATGAAGTATTAGGCCCGTTAAACGATGTTCATCCAGTTGATTTATTCAAATATTTTTTTGATGATATTATTCAGATGCTTGTTAATTATAGTAACACTTACGCCGCTCAAAAGAATAGAACGCAGACAATTACGACTGAGGAAATGATGAGTTACCTTTGAATTTTAATGGTTAGTGGATACAACATAGTTAGTCGCAGAAGAATGTATTGGCAAAACGCGGAAGACGCGAATAACAAATTAATTTCTGAAGCAATGTCACGAGACAAATTTCAGTTTATCATGTCCAATTTACACTGCAACAATAATAATAATTTGGATAAAGGAGATAAATTTTCTAAAATGAGACCATTATTTGAAGCTCTAAATAGAAAATTTCAGGAGTTTGCACCACAACAAGAATTCCACAGTGTCGATGAAGCCATGGTACCCTACTTTGGTCGTCACTCCTGCAAACAATTTATTAGAGGAAAGCCCATTCGATGGGGCTATAAGTTGTGGGCTGGGACGACCAAATTAGGATATATAGTATTTTTTGATCCGTATCAAGGCTCAACTACGGTTTTGCCAGAGAAATACAGAAATTTGGGTTTAGGGGCCAGCGTGGTTTTGCAGTATGCTGACATTTTACAAAATCAGAGTTCTCAATCATATCACTTTTTTTTTGATAATTTTTTTACCTCGATTCTGCTATTGCAGGAACTAAAAAACAGAAATATCAAAGGAACAGGCACTGTTAGGGAAAACAGGTTACCTGAATGTCCAATGGAATCTAATAAAGAAGTGCAGAAGATGGAAAGAGGAACTTACCGACGTAAATTGGGAAATAACGCAATAATTGCTTGCAAGTGGAACGACAACAGTGTTGTTTCTATAGCGTCAAATGCATTGCCCGTGTTGCCTCTCAATAAAGTGAAGAGATATTCTAGAAAAGAAAAGAAGCATGTATATATTGACCAACCTTATTTATTTCAAAAGTATAACGATAACATGGGCGGAGTCGATAGATCTGACCAAAACATTAGCTTGCTTAGGGTTAGCATACGTGGCAAGAAATGGTACTTTCCATTATTTGCCCATTGTGTAGACATGGTTCTTCAAAATGCTTGGCAATTACATCGCATAAATGGTGGAAAATTAGATCAATTAGCCTTTAGAAGAATTGTGGCAACGGGCATTTTGGAAAGTTATAGAAAAACTAAAAAAAAGAGGTCCATCCAAATCAGCTCAGAACCTACACGAATATTCAAAATTTGATCGGATGGATCACCTAATTGTATATCAGGACAAACAAACAAGGTGTGGACTGTGTCATAAAAATTCATATTTCAAGTGCATTAAATGTGAAGTGGCGTTACACCCTAAACAATGTTTTGTCGATTACCATACTTCTGTATAATACTTTTAGATTGCCATCTTTGAGTTCTTATAGTTTTATTTATGTCTAACTTTACTTTGTCTAAATAAAGTATATTTTATTGAAATGTAATATTTTTACAAATTCAGTAGCTGAAAGTCCTACTGTTCCGTAAACGGAACGCCTCATAACAAACAAACAATTTAAAAAAAATTTTCAATTAAGTTTGAGTCAATAAGCTAACTGTAGCATATATATCTAAAAAAAATATGGATTTAAAAAAAAAGTAGTTTCAGGTCCATCTGGGTAGTAAGTTTTTGACCGCACCCTGAGTTAGCACATTTCACTTTGCTTGTCAAGATGGCTGTGTCCATCTCGTCTCCTCTAATTTCTTTAATTTAATCAATTGTTTTATAATATGTGAGGACAAAAAGTTTTTTAAATTGTTAATATTGTTATTGTTTCCCATGTTATTAATTAGTAATTTTTCCCGTAAGTATAACTATATTCTAGACTCGTTTTTAACACGTTTTACAGCATATTGATAACCAAATGTACCATTTTAAAATGTAATTTTCAACCACCTTTACATGTTCTCCTAAACTTAAGGTAGGTCCATAGACAAGGGACGTTAGGTTAGGTAAGTGTTGGTTATATAGATGGGTAACACACGTACAAAATTACGTTCAAAAAGATGCAGCGCCACTCCGTGTTTGTAGTCGGACTTAACACGTTATTCCCGCTCCCGCCATTTTTTGAATTCAAATTAGTACATTGTTCATATTCACTATTTATACGAGGGCTATACAGAAAGTAGGGCACGTTTTGTAATAAAACAAAAACTAGGTACAGGAAAAATATTTTATGATATGCATCTGAAAGAGTGGCTAAAATACTACTTTTCTACATAGTCACCAAACAGGCGAGGCACTTATCGTAGCGGTAAACAGGCTTCGAAATTCTTTCTTCATAGAAATCCGCCGCCGGCGATCTCGGCTACTCAGTGACGCACCCCCGGAGCTCGTCGTCTTCATCAACACGCTTTGTCTTTTCCCAGTTCTTCATCTTCGAGAACAAGTGAAAATCACTCGGTGCTAGGTCGTAACTGTAGGGCAAATCCGAACTGCACAGCTTCTTGACTCATACAAATGGGAAATTTCCCACATCCACCCTACAGTCCCGACCTAGCACCGAGTGATTTTCACTTGTTGAAGAACTGGGAAAAGACAAAGCGTGTTGATGAAGACGACGAGCTCCGGGGGTGCGTCAATGAGTAGCTAAGATCCCCAGTACGATTCTGGACTACATGCATTCATTTTTATATATTGTAGATGTGCGTAGAGGCAGTACAACGTCTGCCGGGGTCGACTAGTAATTTATAAACTACGCCTCGTTCAAAATGTACACAAATATTAGAGCTAATAAATAATGTTTTTCTACTCATATGGGTTAATGAATACATTAAACGTTCCAATTTTATGAAGTAAGAGTATAAATTCTTCACATTATTGGATAACAGCAGTGAGTAATAATTAATCACTGGGCATGGCTTTAAAAAAACTCACCGCAGCCAGCCAATGAGAAAGATTCATAAAAAACAAAGAATCGATCTGTCAATTTATCTGGTTGTAACTTCCCTTTGTATCGAAATATAGGACTTGCCCAAATCTAAGAATTAGATTTAATAACACAAAAAACAAAAATGTGAATGCAAAATTGTATAATTGAAAATCAATATTAAATTAAATAAAACATCCCATGCTAATTTAGACCGTTTTTAATATAAATTAAGTTGCTGAATTGAACTCAAAGGAAAAGATCACTGTATTGCCGACGCATCGAATTTGAAAGTGTCAAGATGGATAGCGAAAATGAAAATAATGAAGTTGTACGCCGCCGCCAAATATAACAGAAACGGCAAAAAAATTATGTTTAAATTTATAGCCGGAAAAGTCTAAATATCTTAGATCGATCTAAGCTAAATATAAATATGAAAATTTGAATATTTCACTCGCATTTTCTCGACCTAAAAGACAACTACTTACTACTTACAAAAGGATCTTCAAAGTCGAGTTCAAAGTGTAAAAATAGGAAGTGAGGTTAAGCATTCGTACAAATTCTGTTACTTCGTAACTCGTAAGTCGCACATGCCTGTTATTTTGTCGTAGTTTTGGTAGTACCCGCATTATTCAATGTTTAGGCGATTAGCTATAATTACATATAGCAATAAACCCACAATTTAAACGATCAAATTTTAAGAAATGAGAAACGAAAGCTTGGCAACCTTTTGACATCTCTGATATCATCTCAATTGTCACACTGTCACAGTATGACCAACTTTAAATATTTATAAAATAACTCAACTGCAATTGGTTTGGTAACAAACGTCAAGTTTCAATATTTTCATTAAATTTTGCCAAATATTCGTAGAAAAAGTATAGTATTCTATTCGCATGTAATGGCTATTACTCATTCGAAAGAATTACGGCACTCGCCATCGGCTCGTGCCGCAAACACATTCTCATGAGTAATAGCCACCATTACATGCTCATGGAATAATATACTATTACACAAGGGCGCCGCCAGAGAGGGGCCAGGAGGTGCCGTCGCCCCCCCTGGGAAAACGTACGTTTTATAAAATGCACATTTAATAATGCAAGACCAGATAAACGGTCTTACATTTTATTCCTTATGTAGGTTTTCAGTCGTTTAAATGACGAAAAACGTCTTTCAGCAGATACCTGATACCACACTGTAATGTGTAGGTGTACGTAACTCAGTAACTGTACGTTTGCTAAACAAAACGATTAGTAAACAATACGAGCGTCGACTGTCGAGGTCGAGCGGAGCGTTTTCGCCTTGCCTTGCATATTTCAGTTCTATAAATAAGTATAACCGAACCGGGATAATATTGGTAATCTCCACCCCAGGTAGTTAAGAGAAAGTTACATCTTTTGTTTAATGTTGTTCGACAAGTTGAGGTACTTATTTCAGGTTGTTCTAAATATGTAAAGTCGAAAGTCCTGTAATTTGTGTCTGTGCATAAGTTAATCTAATAGTTTTTGTTTTGCATTCGATAGTACTTACCTCTACGATCTACTAGCTACTAAGTAAAAAGTAGGTAAGTTTCAATTATTTTTTATCTATTTGCTAACACCAATTACATTACCAAATCCTCAATTTTCGTTTTTATTTGTTACCTAGTGATTTATATAAATATATCTTGTTTCAAGAACTTACAATGAAAGATTGAATTTTCATTCCAGGTTTTTCTAAAATGGACATAAGAATTTTTTTTAATAAACGGATTAAAATCGATAACAACATTAGTAACACCACAAACCAGTCACCTGATCCAATTAATATTGAGCCTGAAAATGAGAATGCTATAAATGCCAACTCACACAACTACCCTAATAATCAAAGCCCAGCAGGCCTATCCAGTTTTTATGAAAATGGTAACGCTTGTCCACCGAAAACTTCTACTCCTACTACTTCCATAAATTGTACATCAGATACAGATATAGGGCACTATGTAGACACAAAAAACATATGCAATTTGAATGATAGAACAAAATACTTATTTTTGCAAAATCCTTGGAAACCAGAGAAGGGATACAATTTTAAACAAGATGCTCCTGATGGAAAAAGACCTTTTCTTTATGAATGGTTTTGTCTTTATGAGTGGGTGACTTATTCTAAATATTATAAAGGAGCTTTTTGTAAAACATGTGTATTCTTTAGACCCCATGTATCAAGAGGTAGTCTACTAGGCGCATTTATAACCCGTCCCTTTAGAAATTTCAAAAAATTTCACGAATGTGCTAAATCACACATGGCATCAGAATGGCATCGCGGTTCATCAGAAAAGGCCGGCAATTTTTTGTCCATCATGCAAAATAAAACACAAAGTGTGGAGTTACAAAATTTGATTTATTTATTATTTAATCAATGACCATGTTAAAAAACTGATTGAAAAGAATAGGACGAAACTTAAATCTATCATTTCAACGGTAGTATTTTGTGCAACCCATAACCTACCACTAAGGGGTAAAACTGACGAGCATGCTATTTTTAATGATCTCCTTCACTTTAGAGAGGAATCGGGTGACGCAATTTTGGAAGAGCACTTGCGAAGCGCTCCAAAAAACGCAAAATATATTTCTCATGAAGTACAAAATGAGATTATAGATACATGTGCTGCAATACTTAGAACCGACCTTGTAAATAATATAAAAAGTAATGAAATATATTCTATTATGGCAGATGAAAGTATGGACATCGCCGGTATCGAGCAACTATCCCTTGGTGTTAGGTTTTATGATAAAAAAGATAAAGTAATAAAGGAAGAATTTCTTGGTTTTACGCCCCTTCACCATGGGCTTGATGCTGAAACCATCGCAAACGCTATTACTAACACGTTGACGAATTGGGGATTAAACTTACAATACGCTGTTGGGCAAGGTTACGATGGTTGTAGTACTATGGCTGGAAAAATCACCGGTGTGCACAAAAGGATCAGTGAAAGCTTCCCTATGGCAAATTTTTTCCACTGTGCCAGTCACCGACTTAATTTGGTGATCAACGATCTAAATGCAGTACCACAGATTAGAAACACAGTTGCAACTGTTAAAGAAGTTACTAAGTTTTTTAGGGAAAATTCGCAAAGAAGGGCAGTTGTGGGATCTTTACAAAAGCTGTGTGAAACAAGATGGTCGGAAAAATATAAATCGATCAGAAAATTTCACGCAAAGTTTGTGAACATTGTTGAAGGACTTCATTTACTTTCCAATGAAGGAAACAAAGACACGAAACAGAAAGCGTTTCAACTTTATTCTGCAGTGACGTCAACCGTTTTCATTGTTTGTTTGGAAATTGTAGCCAAATACTCAGCACAACTAGAAATAGTAGCTCAAATGTTACAAGGAGTAGAAGTCGATCTAATGCGAGTTTCAAAGCACATCGAAAGGCTGGTAGAAGTATTGGGTGCTGATAGACAAAACGACGAAAATGAATTCACTGCTTTAATGAAAAATGTGGCAAAGACAGCTGAAGATTTAGGGCTCACGTTGACTACACCTCGTGTGACCAAAAAGCAATGCCAATACTATTACAATATCGAATCTAATATTTACAATTATAATTTAGTAAAACTAACTACAAGTAATTTACATTTGAAACATATCATGTTGAAATTTGAAGATTTTTCATTTCAGCGACTTTTTTTTTAATTTTTTTGTTTATGTGACAAATATTCATGGCTTGAACTTTAATGGGGTCTTTTGTGACAACATTTTCACTCACACCTTTTAAAATTTTATTAACGTTTTTGGACCAAATATTAATATGAAACGTTGATAGCTCACACATAATGTCAAGCAAATCATGCACTTCACAATTTACAGAAAAATCCAAGTTTTGTTTTAAAATGCACTTTAAAATACTTTTCACATTTCGTTTATGACACACTTGAGGTAAAACATGGGAAACAATATCAATACCACGTTGAAATAAATAATTAAATGGTTTTGAAGGAGCGGTTAGCAACAGCCTGTTACATAATTGGCGCTCTTCAATAATGAGTCTTTCTTTAGGTGACAGTTCCTTTAAAGATCCGTTTAGGAATTCCTTACAATGTGCACAATTGTCCGTTTTCTTTACAATACGCCTCACAAAACTACCTGCTATACAGGGTGACAATTTGAAAACTTACCACCCCCCATATCTTCGTAAATGAACAAGATATTTAAAAAAAATCAAAATCCGTTTCGGTAATTCGGAGGGGGAATCACAATTACATAGTTGGCGACGCACCCCCTCACACCCCCTGCGCCGTAGCCACCCCAACTTTTAAATCTTAAATAGTGACCCCCCATGTGTGATACGTCGTTGGAAAGCTCTCAAAAAATGCTTTCCAACCCTACCAATAGCATTACATTTAGGTTAGTAATTATCGTGCAAATCAAAAAATAAACTAATATGATACATTTTCTAAAGTTGGATTTTTTTTCAATAAATGTTCAAAATGGTTTCCGTTCTTGGTAAGACAGTATTACTATGCGATCAAAAATGAGTTGCTGTCGAGTCGCCCTTTGAAATTTTTGTTTACATGGAAAATCGTATTTAACTTGCTTCCAAAGCCGACTCGACAGCAACTCATTTTTGATCGCCAGTTATAATCTATTCTCAAACTCTTGTCGAACCTTTTCAAATGTTGGTTTTGCAATATTTCGACATTCTTGAATTATTCTCGAGTTCACAGGGGTTCAGTTCGCAGGGGTTGGAGGGGGTGCGTCGCCAACTATGTCATTGTGATTCCCCCTCCGAATTACCGAAACGGAGTTTGATTTTTTTTAAATATCTCGTTTATTTACTAAGATATGGGGGGTGGTAAGTTTTCAAATTGTCACCCTGTATATGTAGATGTGGCACTTCTTTGTACGGATTGTTCACTGCTCGCGAATCCACTAGGTAGAGTAACGTTTGGAATTTCAAATAAGGTATTGGCATCTTCATGAGGCAAAATAATTAAATCTGTAAATGGATCCAGTGGTGATGAATCATCTTCTTCGCAATTAGCGCTAGGTGAGTGTGCAGAACACAAATTGTTCAGCAGTAACGTCCTGAATGAGTATTTGAAGGACTGGCATGTTGGATTAATATTTCGAACCCCATGGGTTCTAATTGCTCCAAAGAAATTCTCCAGTGGATCCTGATTAATATTTCTGCAAGACAAAAAAGTGAAGCCTTCTTTTTCTAATTTTTTCCAGATGTATCGGAATGCCTTAATAGTGTGCTGCCAATTCACAATTGTAGGAGGTGTATATTTTCTGCCATCAGACTTAATGCACTTCATGGTTCCAAAAATCTTCAACGCCTCTAACCAGAAGTTATAATGGAGAGAATCGGAGCTGACCGCACATCTCAATTGATTATCCCCCGCATACTTGGAACCATTCATGCTATCGAAACACTTGTTCATAAACAGAAGAAGCTTTGCAGTTTCCATAGCGTTGATAGGTACATTCTGTGGAGCTATAAAAAAATATCTTAGTTTTTGCTTGTACACATTTGAAACACACTAAGTAAAATATATTACATATGACTAAAAATTGAAATTGATAATTATTCTGATTCTGATTTATACCACAAGAACGTACCGGCATTGAATAAACAAACAATAAATGTAGTATAATGTTTTGTAAAATGTAACAATTATATACTTACAAACGCGTGCCAAACCTCGTAGTAGACCTGCTACTCGGTTGCTAAAAATGTGAGCTGCATATGCGACCTTCATTTTTTTCTTATTTTGTATATGGACATCAGTGATTTTGTGCAACATTCTGTAATCGGCATCTTCTTCTAAATTATCTCAAGAAACAAGACGCACGATGTGTTCCCACTTGGCAGTCATCGTTTTGTTTTTAGTTTCAAACTGTATGTCATGTTCATACAAAAGGTTCCGCATGCACTTGAGTAGATGAGGAACATCATAAAAATGAACAATTTCCTGATTATTGATCAAGTATCCAAATAGTCTTTTCTCCTCATGTACAGTTCTCAGCAGCCTGTTGGTTTCATCGTACAGTAATTTTATGGCAGATCTATTTAGAGCAGCTTGATCGCTCACTGTACCAACAACTTTTAGGCCAATATTTTGAGCGGCAATTATATTGCTCTTTAAAGTCTGGGCTATTACCTCGCTTTTCATACCCCCTTTATTAAAATAAAAAGAGAGAGGTATAACGCGCAAGCAGCAAAATGCAAGGCACTACAAAAATACCATGTGCTTTATAAATAAAACACACGCCGCTGACCGGCCAGCTAGCTCTGTTGACCAAATAGCAAACAGCGGAGAGAGAAAGACTAATGTACAGGGTTGTGGGTAACAGAATTAACTCAATTGGTAATTGGCACTTATAACTCCTCGATTCAGCCTAGGTCGTCAGTACTTACTTTTGGTCGCTTCAATTAAAATCTCTATGGGCGCCACCTAATTCCAAGTTAAGTTTCGCTTGCCACTACCGGAACTAGGAAAGGTAGCTTTAGCTTTAAAGTAGGCGACTGATAACCCACAAAAATAAGTGTTTATTGGGTGCAATTGCACCTGCATACGTAACACCAACACAAAAGTTACGTTCCCCAAATGGGAATCAAAAATCAATAAAGTATAATAAACACGTTATGTAAAAACTAAACAACCCCAAGTATAAGTGTTGAAATAATTATCCCAAATTCCAAGGTTTACATAAAATTCCCCCAATGAAATATTACATAAATTTAGTAGCTGAAACTAGTTCACACCAAAAATCCTGAAAGTAGGTATAGAACACCCACTACCGTTGCACAGTGATTGAGTTTAATGGGTTAAATTGACAGTGGATTGAATACCTTGATTGGTAGCTTGTAGGGTATCGAAGTTTAAATCATAGTATAGAGCTCTGTACTTCACAGGTGATTTACTTCACATGAGTAAATGCAGTTAATTAAAGCAAATTATTCCCTTTCAAGTTCAAGCGTACTAATTAAGAATAATATGGGTGGCTCTAGTGTTCGGCCAGTTAACATTTACCACATAAGTATGGGTTAAATGAAATGCAAATACACAAAGGCAATAGTTTAAACAATAATAAGATATCACGCAGGTGGCGAGAAAAGAAGACGCTAACTTTCTTGTTTCCGGTCACGATGCAACCGACGACGAATAATTCCAACCAACCACGAGAGCCGATGGATATGTCAATACCATAAATGGTAATATCTAATGCTTATCGATAAAGGAAACGAATTTAAAAACCAATGACAGCAAGGTATCGAATTACAGTAAACTGACGTCATTGATCGGTAGATCGAGAAACTAAAACGGGCAGGCAACACAAAAATATAAAAATAACTAGAGAATTGACACATTGGTTGCACTCAACGATGCGCGAACATGTAATACAGGGTAATGGAAATAGAAATATGACTACAAAGGTTAATACTATTTTAAACTGTTACAGAGGTTGTTTCCATTTTTTGTAAATGGCTCTTGCCATATACACAAGTGCCTTGTCTGCTATAACAGGAATTTTCACATTGCCATTGTCCTGAAACCCGTCCAATTCGTCAGAAATGCAATTATATTGGATAGATGGCTCTAACGAAATTTCATCAAAGATGATTACACAATATCTATGTTGGGGTTCCATCTTTAAAACAGTAGCACTTAATTGCAGGAAAATTTTTGCATTGATTCCGTCTTCAAAAGGAACCTGATTGGGCAAATTCAGAAGTGTCTTCTTTGAAGGTAAAGCGAACACCAACTGCAAAAATTTGTAAGCTTTCGGACTTTGCTTTAATAGCGCGAGTGCAAATATCTTCTCCAGTATGGAGTATCGTCTAGCTCTTGGAGAAGTCATTTGATGCTTTAGTTGCCCCATTAGAAATGTATACGAGGTCTTGTTTAATTTCAGGTTCATAAAATCCGTATTTAAACATTGTTCTGCTTCTTTGAGACGTTGCTTGGTAGTTGCCAATTCTCTATCCAAACGTTTTGCAGTACTCTTAAGACTTCGTGCGATTTTGCACAGTTGTTGCGATTGTATAGGTAAATGGCTAATTTTTGTCACATTAAAAGACTTAATTAAATTACTCCTTTCCCTTATACCTAAAATTACAACAAAATTTATGTATCACATTCATAATTTACAAAAAATATAATTACCTCTTCTAGAAGTTTTAAAAGTAACCTTGAGATTAGGCACACCAGCACTTTTGCGCTTATTATTATGAAACGTGGCGGCACCAAGGGCAGCACTTACTTGAGACCCTTAAAGAAGAAAAAAATAACATCAGTCAATTGGTGTAGAAAGGCTTAAAGAAATTAAAAAAAAATTACATTTTCTGAATAATATATATGACTATCAAACCAATACACATACTACTGAAATAATGTATAGCAAATTACTTTGAGGTCCAACCATGAGTGCATAATTGTCTCTGCTTTCGATAAAAAATTAAACATCAGTGTTATTAACGCAAAAATTATACCTGTTGCAGAGCCTGTGGCAAATGTGAGAGGTTCCTCACATATTGGTGCTGACGTGCTATCATTGAAATCTAAAATAGAAGTTGATATAAAATTAAAATGTGTTATTTAAGTAATAACTACCTGTTGCAGAGTCTGTGGTAAATGTGGTAGGTTCTTCACATGTTAATGCTGATGTGGTTGCATTAGAATCTAAAATACAAGTTCATTTAGCAATGTGTTAAAAATGAAATACTCAAAAATAAGGTACCTACAAACTAATGTACTAATGAAACAAGTCATACTAAAAGCACACACCACTAGCAAGTTAAATATAGCTCTAATTTAAGCAATATAAATTTTACATTAATCTCGTCCTTAAAGAAGCCATTACTTATCTCACTATTCAACTACCGCTAAATTTAAAATGCGTAAATAAACATGCAGCAAATATTATTTCAAAACAAATATTCTCGCAAATGTACAGATTTTCCTGTCATTTTTATCTCTCAATTAAATACATGACCCATAAAAGAATTATGTTTCTATTTACTGAACGACTACAACTGATGGTGTGTTTTTATTACCAAAACCATTGTCTGCTTTCAGTTGCCAATTAATTGTTTAAAAGACATTTCAACCACTTTTACATACTTATCTTTCACATTTTTGCCAAAATAATGCACCTTTAAGTGAGAACTTTAAAAACGAGTTGCACCATTATATTATTCCACACAGCCCCTTCACGAACTCCACTACAACCATCTCATCATTGCTCTTTCATGTTACATCATTAAACAAAAAACGTTAAGTGAGTATAGTATAACAATATATAACAAGTATTAACAATAATATTTTATACCTTTTCTATGTAATCCAAGGTTTTCAGTTGACACAGCATTATATTGTAAATATGACCCCCTTCTCCCGCAAGCAATCCTAACGTTTTCATGAAAATGATTGTGACATACCCTGTAGTTACTATAAACAACACTTCTGTTTAGCTCATACAGGTTTGCATTATCAACAGCTTCAAGCCATTGTGTAAATAGCTAGAATTTATTAATGAAAACGTACTAAAACATCAGAAGCATCTAACTTACCACTTGATCCTTTGGAAACCTATGTAATACAATTCCTTCTCCACCTTTAACCGAGCATGAAGGTACACAGCACCAAAATACCATCTTCAGTTAATAGCGAATTCAACCTGTATCTTTAGTGTGCACTGAAAGCGATCTGCTAGTGCCAAGTGTTCTACTTGTGTAATCGCTAATCATTCATTGCAAGTTCAACTTGATAGCACAGGCACCCTTTTACTTATAACAGTAACAGAATTGAACTTAAGCGATTTTTTAGTACTATGCATTATGCAAGCATTTCAAGCTTTCACAAGTTGAGCACTAGAATGCAAGTGTAACCTATAATTCAAAGTTTGTTATTAATAAATCAATCTATTATTACTTACCACTATGAAGCATGTCTAATATTGAGAAACACAGATATTTAACAAAAGAAACATAATAAAGTACGCTAAAAAATCCACACAAATGCAAAACTAAAACGTAATGGCGTCAAATTTTCAACAATCAACAAACGTCAAATGTCGAAAACGAAGGCCGGCTAAAAAGTAATTTAAAATTTCTACACCAGCGCTTCCAGCGACTGTAGTCCAAACTAACAAGCTTTAGTTTAATGTGCGCATTGAAGTTACACGGCCCTGGGTAGGTCACCTAAGGTTAGTCATTGTTTCAAATTATAATATTTCAGCTTGATAATGACCTTCGGGTCGAAACTATAGTCGCTGTCACCTAATGCCTTTATTCTAATACCTGAAATAATTAAAAGAAGTATGGGGAAGGTTTAGTGTCTTTATCAATCCACTTAGTCAATATCACCCCGTTTTGAGTCGTTATAAGATGGATAGCTACCAATTAATTTGTATAAAAACATTTTAACAGACATACGGCAAAATTTTACGCCAAATAATTTAAATCAATTGTTGGTAATTTACTATTTTACTATACAGGGTGTTTTTTTGGGAGCTTTAGTTAAAAGTTTCTGGGAAAGTAAAATAGGTAGGTTTTTGAAAATTTGTACTTAGGAGTTACTCTGAAGGCTGAATCGATGTAAAATATTTTCAAAATGGCCGCACTTCCGGAAACACCGGAAGTAGATAGTAACTTCGTTATCTTAAATGGCAACCCCTATTTTTTATTGCATTTTTCGATTCTATGTGAAATTTCAGTTCTTTTGATACCCATATGTCGATATCTGCCATTTATGGTTTTTAAGTTATTTTGACTTTAAGAAAAAAAATGGCGGATGCAGATGGTACCTTGATTACTTGAAAACGGTTGTAGTCATGGCAACCTATTTTTATCAGTGCATAGAGAATGAATAGGGCTTTCTTTTAGTGCACTTAAAAAAAAGTTAAGTTGCGTACGACCGCCCCTATGGATATCCAAATTTATGAAACTTCAAAGACTAAAAACTCAGTTTTTTTAATGGAATGACCATGTTCTTACTATTCCATGAGATAGAGAATCGAAATGGGCATATTTTGACAATACATGTTCCTATAGCTATCTTTAACAGTTTTTGACTTATTCCCATTTTATTGAATTGACACTATTTTTTTCGGATTTTCTTTTTAGTAGTCGGCCATGATTCTATAACAATTGAATTTTAAACAAATCTAGTGACACTAATCCATCACCCACTGTTATAGGTTAACATAAGTTTTTCAAAAATCGAAAAATGACTCGCAGTGGTTTCACCTATTTTGGAATTTAATTGTTATTTATGGTGAAATGGGCAGAATCGCGGCGCGTGCTTTCCTTACATTCATTCGAAAACTGAAACGAAATTGTATGAATTTTGGAAATTTTGTACCCCTAATGCACTACAAACCGTTGAAGCACAAGTGATACAAAGCTCTACAAGAGAATATTTAAGAAAATGAATTGAATTGCAAATACCTGATTAACAAAATAAATTCAATGCAAAATATAAAAAACTTCGTTGAACATTTTTGGTATGGAATTGTTGCTAGAACAGATATCGCATTACCTCTCTTAATTTCCAGACTTATACGTTGTTTAAGAAATTCAGTTGAACGACTCTGTTTAGATTTTTCAAAAATTTTCCGTCCTATATCCTTAATAAATGAGTTATTTATTAATTAATTATTTAGACTAGAACTAGAATCAATGGTATTAAAGAATCCATTCCTTGATTTGTTTAAAATTCGATTGATATAAAATCATGGCCAACTACTAAAAAGAAAATGCGAAAAAAATGGCATCAATTCCGAGATCAATTCAATGAAATGGGAATAAATCAGAAACTGTTAAAGATAGCTATAGGAACATGTATAGTCAAAATATGCCAATTTCGATTCTCTATCTCATGCAATATTAAGAACATGGTCATTCCATTTAAAAAAACTGAGTTTATAGACTTTGAAGTTTCTTAAATATGGATCTCCATAGGTGCGGTTGTATGCAACTTAACTTTGTTTTAAGTGCACTAAAAGAAAGCCCTATTCATTCTCTATTCACTGATAAAAATAGGTTGCCATGACTACAACCGTTTTCAAGTAATCAATTATCAAGGTACCATCTGCATCCGCCATTTTTTTTCTTAAAGTCAAAACCATAAATGGCAGATATCGACATATGGGTATCAAAAGAAGTGAAATTTCACGTAGAATCCAAAAATGCAATAAAAAATAGGGGTTGCCATTTAAAATAACGAAGTTACTATCTACTTCCGGTGTTTCCGAAAGTGCGGCCATTTTGAAAATATTTTACATCGATTCGGCCTTCAGAGTAACTCCTAAGTACAAATTTTCAAAAACCTACCTATTTTACTTTCCCAGAAACTTTTAACTAAAGCTCCCAAAAAAACACCCTGTATTTCAATGTAAGTGTTACATATGTGGTGAACTAAATCAAGTGTAAGGAATTTATATTTTGTCATTTCCAAATCGGATGTAAATAGTTATTTATTTATTATTTATGGATGTAAACACTACAGTGTTCGAGAAATATGTATGTTTCCAACCAGCGAACCACTTCGAAAGGATTGGATAAAATTACTCAGGTAAAACAGATGTTGCCAATGCATGCTTGTTAATAATTGTTTGTAGACGAGATGTACCACCTGGTTCATCAGCAACTATATGTAGTTGTCATTTTAAAGATGGCAACAAAGAAAATAGGCAGACATTATTTGTCCACAATAAGTGCAAACGATTTGAGGAAACCGAAAAAAAGAAATGATGTCTCTAACGTGACGCCAAAGCCGAGCACTTCCACTGCGGTGGAAGAAACGAAGGGATGCGCCAACGAGGGATGATGAAATAACTACCCAAATTCAACAGACAGACTGAGACAATGTACATAATAGCATTGTATTTATAAATACAATGATAATAGTAAGACTTCCTGTCCTGCTTTTACTTACAACACATTTTCCAGAACCGAACCTAAACAAACAGATTCGTCAGGATCAAGGTCACAAATTGAATTGGAAGATGAGAATTATTTCTTAAAAGAAGAACTTTCTCAAGCCAAGAAGAAATTTGGGCACCTTTCAGTGCAGTTTTCTTATTTACATATTTGTGATCATGACAATTTAATTTCATTGTATACGGGTATTCCTAATAATTGTATATTTAAATCCCTCCTAAACCTTTTGAAAGATGTGAAGGTGAACTAGTACCAACGTTTGAATGTGCAAAAAATGTAAAACTGTAGAATTATATTAGATTGCACCGAAATATACACATCTGTTCCGCGAAGTCGCATGACAAAACAAAGGTCTACTTTGTAGTTCTTATAAGCATAGGAACACATGGAAAGGTATTGTAGGAGTTGCCCCTAAACTCTAAAGCCTGCCACAAACACAGAGACATGTCCGCGTGCATTAACGCGCGTGCATTGAATGAACATACTACAAACACAAGGAGATGTTTGTGTAGTTCTCCAGTGCAAAAAATGGGTTCATACAATGAAGAGCAGTTTTGTGTTATGGCAATGGCGTACGCATGTTTAAAAGAAAAACAATTACATTTACAACAGAAAAAAAGAAAAGCAAGGAGTAAATGGGTGAAGGAATGACTATTAAAAAGAAATCAGTTCTCCCATATACATTTATTAGAAGAGTTGCGATTGGAAGTAGACGACTGGCGGAATTACCTGGGAATGGATGAAAGCTGTTACGTAGAGCTTCTAGATATTAATCGAAAAACAAGATACTACTGTGAGACCTGCTATATCGGCCCATGAACGTTTAACGGCTACACTTCGATTTTTGGCCACCGGTAGGAATTATGAGCATTTAAAATTTACGACCATTATTTCACCCCAATCTCTGTGACAAATAATTCCTGAGTGTTGCAGTGCGATTTACCGAGTACTTTGTCAGAAATATCTGAAGGTAAGCACAATTTTCTCACGTATGTATTGTGCTTTATTTTAATAATACATTGAAAAGAAAACGACTTATAACATGGTCTCTTTTGCAAATACAAAATAATAAAAAGTACAAATAATATATTCTTAACATAAATAGACTCTAAAAAAACTGGGTGATCCTACATAATGCAACCTTTAATCAAGGAGTAAAATTTCGTACGAATGAAACAACAGTTTGGGAATTATTGTCAGATGTACCAGATGAACTTACTGGCAAACAGTTCACAGTTCCTTGTGATTGAAAAATCGGCGGATTATTTATGTTTTGTTGTATCTCAGATGAGTGCTGAGCGCCCAGATATGCTTGATCCTGATAAATTGGCTCTGCTTGTTGCTGGCTATTTAGTGTGTATGAAGCGTTGAAAGGTGTACGTACGCCACATAAATAATTCGAAGGGTAATTAAAAGTGTTATTTTGTGAGGCAAAAGATTGAATCGAGGATGTGACTATTTTAGTTGTTCTATTAATATTTCCCATTTCGGCTTCAAACAAAACATCATTTATCAACTTTTCTGAATAAAGTCGAGTTTCTGTGGGCAAACTTCGTAACTTAGCAGCAACATTAGCACCAAAAATTGAAAAGTTATCATCTATTTTTGGACCAGCTCGTAACCGTTCACTAACGACTGCCAGAATCTCATCTGTTTGTTCTTCTGCTTTTCTATCATGTCTTCGTCTTTTTTGTTTTGTGGCTGGTGTGGTTACAATTGTTTCACTTTTTGAATGGGCGGTTTCAGCGCGACTAATATTAGAAGCAGGGCTTAAAGCAAAATCCTCATTATCCACATTTCGATTTTCCTGCAAATTAAACAATGATATGGGTTAATAAACATTATTTTAACAAGTTTTCTGTAATTTAAATTTTTGTATTGCTTATTTTTTGTTTTAGTTTCCATCAACAGAAGACGAGTGGCTGAAAATTGCCGAAGACTTAGATAAAACGACCAATTTCCCTAATTTGTTAGGAGCGGTTGATGGAAAACACGTCCGTATAATTCCACCTCGCGGAAGTGGATCTTATTTTTTCAATTATAAGGGTGAACATAGTTTGGTACTTATGGCGGTAGTAAACTCCAATTATGAATTTATCATGATTGATTTTGGAGTAAATGGACGGATATCAAATGGAGGTGTTATAGAATATACAAAGTTCTATGACAAACTTAAAAATGGAACACTATGCTTGCCACCTCCAAGAAGTCTCAAAAATACTAATCACAGTTTTCCATTTATATTTGTAGGAGACGAAGCATTCACTCTACGGCCAGATTTCTTAAAGCCATTCAATCAAAGAGAGTTAGACCATGATAAAAAAATATTTAATTACCGACTATCGCGAGCGAGATGCAGAGTGGAAAATACGTTTGGAATCATGTCAGCTCGATTCAGAATATTTCACACAGCAATTGGCATTAATTTAAAAGCTATTGAAAGGGTAGTATTGGCTTGTTGCGTTCTACATAATTTTTTAAGAAGAAAATATGCAAGTTTATACACGCCTGATAATTACTGTTTTGACCGCGAAAACATTGACACTGGTACTACTGAGCTTGGGTTACAATGCAATATGAACAATTTACAGCGAAGCTACAATAGACACAGTAATAATACTGCAAAAGAAGTAAGACAGTTATTTATGGATTATTTTAATCAAAATGGTGCTGTATCATGGCAAGAACGAATGATACGATAATATATAAATGTCATATTGCCTTATATTATTTAATAATGATCATATTTAGTTGTATTTACCTCTGTCTCATTTTGTTGTTCCATAAATATTTCTGATGCGTTTTCTTCATTATCGCAGTTTACTTCTATGTTTGTTACAGATTGCCGTGGAAGTTCTTGGTCTTTAATAAACAGCAACAGTTCGTAGTACCATAAATTTGGGACATACACATCATCTGCGCCTGCCCCTGATCGTTTTGAATTTAAAACTTTTTTCATTTCTCGGCGAAACCCTCCGCGGAGAGTATTTATTTTTGTTTTCACTGCTTCTTTTGTAGCGTTTTCCTCCACTTCTTTTAGTTTTTCCGTTAAAATTTTATAAGCGTCATTTTTTTTATTTCTATCCATATATTCTTTGGATTTGGTCTTCCAGAGACACGGAAATGATCGATACAGAAGAATGAATTCCGTCAGAAATTCCTTCGTAATACCTCTTAAATCGCTCATTGTACGGTTTTGAAGATTAAAAGACTAAAAGAAGATTTAAAAATGCTCTGCACCACACTGACTGATATCTCTCAGGAAGCATAAAATTTAGCCACACATTGACATTCATCAACGCGCGTTTATGGTTGCGCGTGCATGTTTTCAAGTAATAACGGAAGACATGAATGAGCAACGTTTATAGGCGCGCGCGTGCAAATTATCGCCACAGACGAGCGTACATCAACGCACGTTATGGCACGCGCGGAGATGCACGCGGACATGTCTCTGTGTTTGTGGCAGGCTTAATGGTGTAGTGACATATATTTCAGATTTATGTCCAGGATCTACATCAGACAAAAAGATCATAAAGACTGCGGCATCGTGAGTCAATTAGTCGCTGGAGACTTGGTGTTGGCCGATAAAGGTTTTTTAATTAGAGATTGTTTACCAACTCGAAACATACTACCTTTCCTTTTAACTTCGCAGTTCACACCACAACAAGTATATCAAACAGAAGCAATGCAAGTGCTAGGATACATGTAGAGAGAGCGATACGACGTATGAAATCCTTCAAAATTTTAACCTTTATTCCCCACACATTGCTACAACAAGCAGATATGGTGTTTCAAGTGGTTGGCGCACTAACCAATTTACAGTACCTGTTGATTAAGGAAGTAGAACAGTATTATTAACACCATTTAATGAAATATAACAATAAGCGCTTCATTATTTACAATTTCTTCTAGTTTAAGTATTATTAATACAATATTATGTACACTTTACTATGGCACGCCGTTTGTGCCAAAATTAAAATGTGAAAAATCAGTGAATGTAAATAATTTTAGGCAAATGTAAATAATTTTTGCGCAAATGTAAATAATTTTTACGCAAATGTGAATAATTTTGAATATTTCACATTTTTGTTCCATCAAAATTATTTATAACTTTATTCAAAAAAATATTTACATTTGTAAGCAAAATTCCTCACAAATGTGCCCGCTACAAATGTGAGGAAAAAGTGGTTCCTGTGGTTCACCGCCAGATGGCGCACCGGGCAGCGACTGACGCCGGCGTAACGTGATTTCGCGCCGATCAGCTGACACAACACAAGCAACACAACAATTCACGTGTTCACGTGTGAGAATTGAATAATTGAATTTACGTTGATTTACATTCCCTCGTGCTCCTGCCCAAACTCAGACGTTATTTTCACCTGTTCAGTAAAGTAAAGTGCAAGTGTGTTCTAGTGGATCGCGGCCACTTCAATCTAACAGGTAGGTTCTGTTAATCAATTTTCTTTAATACCGCTAATACTTAATTTTTTTTAGATTTGCAATGGATCGCCAAGTTGATGGCATTGTATCTAATATTTTGTCAAGTCCTCAGCTTCGTAATATATTGGAAGACGCAGTAAGAGGTGCGACAAGTGAACATAATGCCTCAACTACCTCCATACAATCAGTTTCTAATGTACCTGTTACATCAGTTAGAGAGGAAATACACCGATTAGGGCCAATTCAGCAGCTCCACAGAATTGTGTCAATCAGGCATCGATGACCAATGTAGTACGAACGTCTGTAAAAAAACGAAGAC
Organism: Photinus pyralis; assembly: GCF_008802855.1. Classification (NCBI taxonomy): domain Eukaryota; kingdom Metazoa; phylum Arthropoda; class Insecta; order Coleoptera; family Lampyridae; genus Photinus; species Photinus pyralis. Next base: position 62,659,840 of record NW_022170249.1, read on the forward strand.
GTACTATTGTTGAAAAACCTTTTTATCGAGACATTATATTACTTCAATCATCAAAAATAAATTCGACACTCAAAGGGCTACAAAAATCTAAAGCATATGAAGAAGGTTTCAATTTTGTTTTTTTTTTATTTCTATTTTAGAATGAGATTTTTTAGGTTTTGCTTTCTCGAATGCAAAGTTCAACTCAAACTGGAGCTATGAAGAAATTGTTGCTTCTATTAAAGACCTTTTTCAGCATATTCTTGATGGGCAAGACTTTGAACTATTGGTCCCTATGAGTGGACATTTAGTAAGACTCAATCTCCCACCCGGGGTTGAGTGTGATGGAAGAGCAATTAAGTCTAGGTTTTATCAGAAGGTAATCTACGTTAGACCATTCGTCCCATTGTTGAGAATGGGTAATTCCGAAGTGACACCTACAACTGATGACGAATATAATGATAATAACAATAATTTAGACGAATTTCAAGAATACCCTGAAGATATGCATGGGGCCCCATCACCAAACCCAGATGGAAATGAATCAATTATAGCAGTAAGCATCAGTTTTAATATTGGATCTTATATTATTATAATATTGTTCAATATAGGAAAATCATAATATAGAAGAGATTGCGGCCACCTCAAAGGAAGGGTGCGAGTCTCAAATATCCCTTACAATATTGTTGAAGGGTTTGAATGAACAGGTAACAGAAGAAAGTGTTACCTCGTTTAACGTCTACAGAAATGATATATTTACTTGCTGTTTGCGAGCACTCAAAAGGTCCTCGTTCTCCGTTTTCAATAAAATATCCGTGAAGTTCAGTGATATTGAAGGCTTATCAGAAGGTGCAGTGGACGCTGGTGGACCAACTCGAGAGATGTTCAGATTGGTTCTGAACTTTGTAAAAGATAGTCGCATGTTTTTCGGACTGGACAAGAAATACATGCGATTAGACTTAGATGCTATGAATAAGAGACATTATTATGCAGCAGGGCAGTTAATTGCTCTGTCTTTTATTCATGTTGGTAATGGACCGAAGTTTTTTTCTGAGAGTTTTTACTCAATTCTATATGATGACATTGGAAATGGTTTCCCAAATATAGACGATATAGAAGACCTACATATTCGGGAGACTCTCCACAAATTATCTAGAATCACAGAGCTTTCTACTTTGCAGAGTATACTCGAGGATCCTTTATTCACAGTAGCAGGCTGTGATGTTATAGCATTGATTAACATATAACGAGGAAGATAGACAACCGCAATGTGAAATCGTGAGCGTACGCTTCCTCCTCGTTTCTCCCCTCTCGTCAAAAGTAACGAACCTGTACGCTAGCGACGTTTACAGCTCTCATGCAAACACAACTGAAAAAGCAGATATCGCGTATAAGATTTCAACATCGACGGGCGGCCCGTATTCAGTTAAAATTGCCGTATAGTCCGCGAGATCGGACAAAAAAATGTACCAAAAATTTTTTTGAGGTATAACTACATGAGCCGTACTACGTTTTGTAGGTGTTATAATTCCTCATCGGAAATGGCCATTCACGTCATTTTGCTGTGGTCATGACATTTTTTATTTACAAAAAACAAGAAAAAATAGAGTTTCAAAAATTCGCGTTTTTTTAGCTTCACATCGCCATATCTCAGTGACCACATAAGTTATCGAGGTTATTCTTTCAGTTTCTGAAAGATAATTAATGAGCGCTTCTAATGATGTAGGTATAATTTATAGTAAATAAAAACTATTAACATAGCCAAAACAATAAACAAAGTCGTGGAATTGCTTTATGCGTGGCATAAATTTTATTAAGCGAGAAACTTTTTTATTATTGAAAGAATGTGTATACTTATATTGTGTGAAATGTGGCCAATAGTCACAAATAGTTTTTTGTGAAAAAATTACTTAGATATGTATTACCGTTTTCTTGTAAATAATTTTGTACGTGACCGCTCTGCCCGCACGCCGCGCGCTATTGTAACGTGTGCAGAACACCGCGCTTACCTCGCGTGCCGTTGTACAATCTTGTACGCAAGTACTGTTAAATAAAATAGAAAACAAAAACAACCAAATTTACATATTATATAAATTATAATATATACCCCTTCGTGATCAAAACATTGACTTTAAAAAATTTAAAAAACGATATAAATTAATGCTTTCGCCTATCGGCTATTCCGATCTGCTTAAATGAGTAAAATAAATAATTTGTATCATTTTTTTGTAGATGTATGTTTTGCTGATAGACTTAAATGTGAAATGTTTTTAATATAAAATAGACAAATTAATTCAATTAAAACTACTCAAAAAGCCTTGAATGAAATTTGCAACAAATAAAATTTTACAAAAAATGTTTCATGTACAATTTCATCGAATTGAACCAATCGCTAAAACATTACAAAAGTAAATTAATTTTGTAAAATTTTTACTTTACGGTGAGGTTTACAACCCTCCGCCGGCGCCGTACTACGACGTTTTGTCGATCCTGTTTCCCATGAAATTGACCTATACAATTTAATTTTGATTAAATTGTCCACAATAAACAGCTGATGATCTTCACATTGCTTATTAAACCATGTATCATATTTTTGTTTTATTTTAAGCACTAGAGAGTTTTTGATAATTTTCTTAACATCGTATTTGAGTTTATGCTTTTCAAATAAAGTGTTGAAGCTGTGTAGCATAAATGTCACAATTTCTGCAAAGTACTTATTTGGTTTGGTTAAATAGTTTATAATATGCGTGGATCCATAATTTTTGTTCAATAATAATAATTGAGATTTATCGTCAAGGCATTCACTTTCATCTAAAAATGCATTTTTGCATTTTTTACAATCGAATTTCTTTGATAGCTTAAAATATAGGTAACCAGCTACATACACATTTGTACAATCTTCTAATGTTACGCCGGTTTTTCTCGTACTTTCCAAATGAGTTACCTCTACCGCTCTTTGTTCGTCGTCGTCTTGATCGCAATCGTATTCACTTCTAAATCATTGTCATTACAACTAGTGTATACCTCCCTTTGATAATCTTTGCTAGTAGAATTATTTGGATGGTCGTGGTTGTCATACAATTCCAAGATGTCGTCTGCATCTACTTCACAATTTGCTCCGTCCACTGGGGCTTGTAGACGAATATGCATGTTGTGTTGTAAAGCTATACGAAACTGCTTTACAGTTGGTTGAGCATGGTAGCCATTTCTATTTCTTATCACTGAAAAAAAGTTTTCTAATGGATCTTGATTGATTCGTGACGTCAGCATGTATTTGTAGTCGTCTTTTACAAGGGAGTCCCACAAACCCAGAATTGCTCTAATGGTCCACTGAAACCCTTCTATACAGTAAATGTTGTTTCTCCCCCGCCCGTTTTCAAAAATTTCAATTTTTTGGAAGTACTGCAATGCTTCGGCTAACCTTGTTGTTGTGAAGGTGTTGTAAGTTGATAATCCGCAATTATACGGATTTGCTGCTTTAACAACCCGACTATTCAAGCAGTCAAATGTGTCGTTGATGTATTTTAAAAATGAAGCCGTATTCTTTGCAGTTCTTGATCGAACCTCTCCAGTTTCGGCACATGTTGCAATTGCAGCTACTACCGAGTGGCTAAACACCTGCACGGCATACTTCACTTTCATTTTTTGAAAGGTTGTTGGATTTACGTGCGTATCTGTAATTTTTAGCATTGCTCTCGTTACATTGCTTTTATGATCGATTTTATAAGTATCGACAAAATCGTGCCAAGATACTTCATTACCGTCTACGACAATTTTTAATTTTGTATTCATAAAATTGTTCCTCAAGCTTTTAATTAAATGGGGTGTATCAAAACATGTATATATCTCCATTCCATTTATAAAAATTTTAACGTTATCTTTTGAAGCTCCCAGGGATGCCAGCGCTTTTCGGTTGTTGCTTCCTTGGTCACAAACGACCATCCTTGGAACCAATCCAATATCTTGCAATTTTTGCAAAACTTTCTGCAACAAAGTACTTATTACTTCTCCCTTAACTGGACCTGACGATACGTAATAAGAAAAAGGCATCTTCCAATTACAAAATAACCCCCTCACAAAAAATAACAACGCTTGATTAGCTAATACTTCTCTTCTTCCCAAATCACCATAATCTTGAAAACCTTCAATAAAATCGTGATAGTGGTTGTAATTTAATCCTTTTTTTAAAGCAATTTCATCATATAAAACCACGCATTGTTTTTCCGTGTGCGTCATTTGCTTTACTTTGGCGTTTAGTTTCTCAATTAGATTGTTATTTTCTCCAGTCTTTAAATTGTTAACTTTTAACCAAGTTCTTATCGTGGATACACTTGGCAATACAAAACCCAAATCGAGCATAAATTTATAGTTACTGGGCGATTTGTAGTAAAACGATAAAGCTAAACGTTTTTCTGATGGGGTCCAACTGGTCCTTTTACGGTGATATAATTGCATTTGTACAAACGTCTGTACTTCGGTAGATTTGTTTTTTAATTGAGATTGGGAGTTACTAATAGAAAATGAGAGCCTCTTTCGAAGTCGGGTATTTGTTAGTTTCGTATTTTTCAAAGCACTACTTAATTTTCGAATTTTTTGTTTTAAACCAAGTAAATTTTGCTCTTGATTTTGATTTACGTGTTGGACAATGGGCATACCTATGATGTCATCGAGAATAGTCGAACTAGAAAGGTGAACAGAATCATTATGACGAGTTTCTAGTAAATCTTGTCCCGTAAAATGTAAATTGTTTGAACTAGCGGCAGCGTACGTTTTATCACTGATAGATTTTTTAACTACAAGGTTTGAAACGTCTTCGATTAACCCATCAATTTCGAGCTCGTTACCTATGGTTTGTTATAGATTACTGTTTGAGAGAAAAGAAAAATATTCCTTACCATTTAAAACAATATCTCCTGTCTTAACGTCATATTTAAGGGGCACAGCAAAGATATGTAAATGTTTTTTACCCCCACCACTTCGAATGCAGGATGCCAGAAAATGATTTTCACACAATATTTTGTTTTTAAGAGCGTCATCATCCATGTCAAGCAATAACACATTACCACAATTTATAATCCATTGAGTTGACATCGAGAAGCATCTTTCACAGGAAATTTAAAAAAACTTAACTGTGGAGAATTTTTCCTTGAATTTTTACAGTTCACATATACACAACAGTGACTTGCACTTGTGACACTAAATCTTTCACTTGCCATTATTGTTTACGCTAAAGATTTAAACATAACGCAATTATTTAAACAAAGGTAAACTAAAAGTTCAACTTGGTATACTTCTATAAACACCAAATCCACGCATAGGCCGTCAGCCCAGCGTATAAATATAGACCATGATTGCGTACTGTATGCCGTATTGGTTTTTCATTTAATAATGGTAAATTAAAATGGTTTTTAAAAAAGATATCGCACCGATCAGATGTTATTTAGCTTTTGCTATACAATACAAATTTGTATTAAGTTTGGAACTTATTTAATATCGTATTTATAACTAAAATATTTATTTACGTTATAAGACCAAAAGTAAGATTTTCCGCTCGAAGTGTATAATGATGTGTAAAAAATGAACAAAAAATTATTTAAAAACTGTAAAAATGTTTATTTATATACAATGGAATATTTATTAATTACATTTATTTTTTTAACGGCTTCGGAATATTACAACTTTCATTCTGATTTATAAGATTAGTTTTTTTCTATAACCGTACGCTTTTTTGAAAAACATGCAATTTGACAATTATTCAATGTCAAATCAAATACTCAAGAGGTTATGTCATGTTTCAGTTTTTGAAATTAATACTTACATGATAAGCGTATAGAAAAAAATAGTGTATTATACACGGTGGAAAACTACTACTTTTCCCCCTTGTATAATAAATAGCTATTAAAACCCATACATGAATATTGCTACGTACAGTACGCGATTAAAAAAGAGTTCTTATTTTCAATATTACTTTTTGACATTACTACCCACGAGAACCTTATGCATTTTTGTAAATAGTCTTTACAAGATGTAAATTTAGTTTTAAGTCATTTTCAAACCGTGCGCGATTATGTAATATATTACATAATTTATTTACATATATTTTTAAAGTTATAATATACAATGTGATTAAAAAATGCGTGACCGGAAAAAATCGATTATTAGGGTACATATTGCCAATATCTACTACTACTTTTGACATTCTTAAACGCGGTTTAAATATTTTATAAAATATACTGATATATGTATTTATTATAATATATGACATACGTGGTAGTAGATATTAGAAACATGTATCTTAAAAATCGATTTTTTTTGGTCAGGCATTTTTGATCACATTTTACTTAGTCCTAGCCGATTGGTATTCGAGTATTTTATGTAATAAATTATCAAAATATACGGTACAATATCATTGCAAATTTAATATTTTCTTTTATTTTAGTGATCGCACTACAGGTATACCGCCGGATTTGCTTTTTGCGAACTTCCTTTTTATAAACTCGGCATACGGATATCGTTATAAACAACTTAATAAACTTACACTTTTACTTTACATTTCAATTTATCATAATCGCATGCATAGGTAGTAATCAAATATCCAAAGAGTATACCGTACGCGATCTTGGTCTAAATTTATACGATGGGCTAACAAAAGATGTAATACCTACACACTTTTTTCACTATCCGCACATATACAAATTTATCCGCTAATAGTTTTATAGTTGATACTGCAATAATGATTATTATTTTACTAGTTTTTACAAACACGATTTAGGCACATTAAACGCATGTATAGGCTCCGGGTACAGGGTACGGCGGGTACTACAAAACCTTTAGAGTTTAGACATTACATTTCAATTACAATACGATTTCGTGTTTATTCTCGTACCTCGCTTAACACGTAAGATAAATCAGGGGACAGCTGATTTTGCAAAATTCTGCATAATGAAACAATAAATGTGTGCGGTGAAGAGTCGGCATCTTTGATGCACGGCGTCTTGCACGACGTTGTTTATCTTACACATGAAATTAAATGCTGACGTTTGAATTTGCGCAATTATTTCACTGCGGCACAGATATGTGATACCTATGTCTTTTATCTATGACTGCAGACTATCTTATAATTAAATACTTAAACTTGAGCTGATCGGTTATTATGTATGCTTATAAATTTCTACTACGGACCTGGATTTTAAAAGTGCTATTAGGTACGTAGAAATCTGCGAGGAAGTATGAGATAATTGCGTTTTAGTTCATGTACCATGCTGCAGATGGACGATGCAAACTATCCTAACGAGTAGAACATACAATCGGCGCAAATTGTGCCGCGTGGTTGTCTATCTTCCTCGTTATATGTTAATCAAACGAGTAGAACATACAATCGGCGCAAATTGTGCCGCGTGGTTGTCTATCTTCCTCGTTATATGTTAATCAATGCTCAGATGTAAGCTGCAGAAAAGACGGCGCACATGCAAACGTAAAGTAAAGAGGCGTACTTGTAAAAGGAAAAGAAGGAGGCGCCAGAGAAGTGTTAGAAAGAAGGAAAGAGCGTGCAGAATGGAAAAGTAGTTGCCTCGAGTTGCCTTTAATGCTCAGACATCGTCGCTATCGCAAATAGCCAAGCTAATAGCGACTCTATAATCATGATGAATTATCATCACGTCTAAAAATTTACTTATGTGCTTAATAACTGTATAATGCTTTTTTTTATATATACAAAAACCTTTACATTTTATTTGGTATTTGAACACAGCAAAAAATTAACAGTGAACAACTTTGACTCTAACATCAACAAGGATGAAACATTGTAGATAAACGATCAAATAATGAACAAGGGAACATCAGTATCCGGTACGGACCTGGCAAGAGAACTCCTTAGGCACTCAACATGTCACTAAACAGCTTCCAGGTATTGTTTCTATGAAAGTTTGAGTCCATGAAAAATAATACTTGCTGTTCACGTGATAAGTTCTTTACACCGGACTTTGATGTTTCTTCTCCCTCTACGGAGTTTGTAAATAGGTTTAATCTCGCTTGTTGACTAGCGGTAAACCTTGAGCATTGTAGAGGACGGCGTGTTGATCTACTTCTAGTTGATGCACGAGATATAAAAGTTGGAGCATGATTAGATTTTTACCCTGATGCACATCCTTGTACACCTCTGTACCTCGATTTCAAAGTGCTGTAGAGTGTTTGAGCTCTTGTAGTGCTGTTTACCTCCTTGGGATGTGCAGACTCAAGCGCCGGCATACCTATATTAAAACTACTTTTGATGACGTTGGTAACGTAGTCGGCGGTGGTTATGGTCCATTCGTAACCATGTTAACGGAGGCTGGCGTTCCCTGAACTTTGTTATGGACTACATGTGCGTTCGTCTTGTTGCCGTAATTTGAAATGTATACCAGCACTCACGTCATTCCGCTGCGTGATCTCTTCCTTTCGCATTACGTTTTCGGTATCTCTGCTCCTGCTGTTCTGTGTATATTTTTCAGGCAACTTACCTCTGCTCCCTTACTAAAACTGGGGTAAAATAGCATAACCATAATGCGCAAATTACTAAAAATAACGTCTAACTCAAAGATGTCGGTTACATTTAAAAGATTCTGTACTTGTGTAAAACTTCCTCTCGTCAGAAAATGACGTTTATCGCCAGACCTTAACTACGGCAAAATGTAATACTAGCGCACATCTTTAATAGCATAACTCTTACTTCCACAAATCACTCAGTTACCTTATTGGGTAAATGAGCATGTCTGTTTTGATGTTTGATTTCGTCTCGAATATTATTCGAGAAAAATTTGTTTTATCAATTTTCGTCGGGTTTAGTTCTTTGACAATTTCACTCATGGCATTCATTTTACAAATGTCATTTGCGAATTTGCCAAGCAACAGGCTTTCATGTCATTTTTGTCTTCAAAATTTTCTCTCTTGTAATATGTAATTATTAGTTTATTACTCAAGCCATTTATTGCTTGAGTACACCCTAGAACTGCGCTCCTTTTAAGTAATCAAAAGCACTAGTATTAAAAAAATGGGTGTTTTGAAACCCGAAAATGCCTATACCTTGCTTGGAAATCGTGAACCCCAAGTTGTCCATTTTATTTCAGATTTCGAATTCTTGCACATTTCTCTTCTTTCTGAAATATCGACGTGTAAATGTCTGTATTTCTCCGGACATGCTACGTATCCTTGGTAAATAAAGTGGTAACCATGGACAGACTTTGTAACTTGCATGGGAAATTTGTGAAACTACGTAATCGTCTGGGCGTTACTAACTTATGAAACAAAATTGTTTTTACGTCTCCTTGGAAAATAAAGTGGTAACCATAGACAAACTTTGTTAGTTGCATAGGAAATTTGTGAAACTACGTAGTCGTCTGGGCGTTACTAACGTATCAAACAAGATTGTTTTGTTAACTTCAAAATTTTAGTTTGACCTTTCAGAGAATTTTATTCCGAAATTATGGCATGTAGAAGACGTAGACGTAGAGAGAAGGGCACAAACGTAATCTGCAAAAGACGAAAAAACTCCCGCTTTTCGAAAAATCCCTTTTTAAATTTCTTACAAGAGCTGCGTAAGAAATACCCCACGTGGCTTTCATGCAAGCTGACGCTCGAAGGAGCTCGCCGGTGGTGCAACATGAGTGAATTTCGCAGAAGAAAGTACCAGTGCAGAGCAGCACAGGCCGGAAGGGCTGCTAAGCCCTTTCGAACTAAGTGTAAACCTGGGCGAAGGAAGCTCAGATGTAAGTTACAGAAGAGACGACGCAAATGCAAACGGAAAATAAAGAGGCGTACTTGCAAACGAAGAAAAAGAAGGATGCGCAGACGAAGTTGTTCAAGGAAGAGGAAGCGGGTGTGCAGAAGGAAAAGCAGTTGCCCTAATCAGTCTCAGACATCGGTCGTATCGCAAGAAGCTTCTGAAGCGAGTCTGTAACAATGCTGATTATACTTTTATAGATTTTTTATATTATACAAAACCTTTTTTATCTATGCTGTTTGATTCAAAAAGAAACTGTTGGGAATGTAATTTAGTGGCACAGATACATACATTTCTCTGAAAGCATAAAAGCAAATGCCCAAATACCTTTTTGAACTAAAATACAGAACGATAGTAGAAACATCCGGCAACGCACGAGGTTCTTAGATTTCAACAAACAGTATTCCACAGTGAAGGTCAAGTGAAGCATCAATTCCTGTTTGTGTGTCCTTCCCGTTATTTTCATCGCTTCTCCAGAACACTCTAATACGTAAGCCCCGTTTTTGGGTGTCATTTTGTAACGGATGTTACAAATACCTCTTCTACTCCATCCTACCTCTGGCTAATCTTCGCATACCTTAATTAAATTACGGGTGGTTCTTGTTATGGAATTATGTATAATGTGCGCCCGATAGCTATCAGTTAGTAATTCTCTCCTGGCCTCTTAAGGAAAAAGGTAAAGGGATAAATAATAAGTCAATAATCTTTATTAAATTATGAAACGGTTCTTATTTTCTTTAAGGTATGTTCTTGCTGCAATAGAATAACATAATTAGTAAATGGGGTTTGAAGCGTAACAATCCTGTACAGCAAATAGTTAAGAAACATTGATTCGCAAAACATACTTCGCATCGATTGTTCCTAAATACCTTTATCGTTTGTGCACCACCAGTTCTAGACGAGTTCGGGTCACGGCTTTCACTCACAAGGAGAGTTATCTTGCATCCAGCTGTACTATGCACGGACCGACTATAGACTTCCCGCCGTTGTTAGGAACGCCAGGGAAGGACCCCACTACCAGCAAACGCCCCATTCGCCGCAACGCCGGACGCCTCGACGAATTGTTAATAAGCACCACCAAGGGCCAGCAAAAACCACTTGTGCCTGGGCAAGCCTACCTTCCCTACATAAGCAACTGAGGCTGGTCGCTTTGGCTCAAGACGTCGCCACCGCATGTCATCACGTCCCGGCTCTGACCTAACTCCGTTCGTCAGGATCGGCGCTATCCGCACCTACCTACGCCGCTTCTGGCATCCTGGTACGCCGTGGATATGTTCAAGCTTCTTGTTTTCTTTCTTCGAAATGCTGCGAAAACCTTCGTCCGCAGCATGACGGTGGCTCGATCGATATGATTTTCGCTATTGGATTAATTTCAGTCTTCGGGATCCATTCAGAGGACTGATTGACTTAAAATTGCACCTCGCGCTTTGCGACAACGCGGCGCAGGTTCGCCCCATGTAACGCCGCTTAAAGCCTCCTGTCTCATTATTTGTCATTTAACTTTGGGTTGCGATAGACGTATTTAACTCGGATCTCTTTGTTCTTACCTTATTACAATGATCTGATTCATTTATCTCACCCTAAATATGCACACATAGTGCAGTATTTATTTATTTACTCTATTTGCATCTGAAATAGAATTGTATTTCTAAACCGCGATTTTTACTTTATATTTCCAGTTACCTTTTAGCTTCCTTAGAGCTCTTTTACACGGTGGTACTGTATGCGAAATACTGTATCTTTGTCATCAGAATTCCAGCCTTACGCAGTGAGGTACTTCGATTTTCAGTGCAGTGGCGGGCGGGTTTCTGTAAAGTCACACCACACCTGATAAAATTGACGTTGCAGAAGCCATTTTACTATACAATACATCAAAGGTGCGCTCCATTTTATGACTATTTTGTTTCTTCGGGCGGAGGTGACGAACAGCACTGACCGGTTGCTAATGAAAAGGTACCCTCCTGTAAAGAGTTCCATATGAACCAATAGCCCATCAGTTCCCTAAAGTCGTAAAATCTCCGGGCGACTGGACCTAGCGGGAAACCGAAATTTAGTCGCCGGTACTGTATGCGAGAAGTATGCGTGTGTGAACGGCTCCATAAGACGCAATGTTACAGATGTATCCGAGATACCAGTCTGCGGGTGACTGTATCAACGTGTCTTACGGTTAAATAAAAAACCGGGTTATACATAAATGAAATAATTGATTTCCTTACAATGCATAAACAAAAATTCACACACACAAGATTATAATTCCGTATCTATATAATTTAGATTGTGCATTTTTTCTACCCTATAAAATTCTCTGTACGTACGGAGGCTCGTTAGAGCTTTATTGGTGAGCCTGCGTAAATCTGGGTGGGATTTGGAGGAATGCGACAGATAAGGAGTCCAACGACGAACAAATCTACCCACGTTTCATTTTGTTTTCTCCAAACAACAGTTCACGTTATAAGGCAAATAGTAACAACAAATTTATGCAGTAGGAGGGAACCCTTTAAACGAATATACGGTTTTTTCAGATACCAAAAGTTGTTGTTGGGACATTACCACAACGCATATACGTAAATGCTACGCTGAAAAAATCGGTATGTATTTCCAAAAGGAGTTGAGTATCTAGTGATGAAGGATTATACTATGGTAACGTCTACGAACGCTAAAATAAAAATATGAACAAAGTTGCTTTTATATAAGGATACACTCCTCTATCTTCCCAATGGAAATAAAGGATCACAATCTTCATAGTCCATTTCAAAATAATGGATGAAACTAGCCTCCCATTCCTTAGCTTTACTATGTAAATGGTTATGCATTTCGACTAAAAGCACTTCAGACACACCACAATTCTGTTGAAAGCGACTACCGATAATGAATAACGAAAGGTGAGAACTGCCAACAAAAAATTCGAACGTCAATGTCAAATATTAAACAAAAACCTTTGGCATCGTTGATCGCAGCATATCCAGTTCTACAAAAGTTTACCTACCACAAGTCCATAGATCAACTTGTTCTGGGCACAAGTCTCTAATATTTTTCTCATTAAATATACCAAAAATTGGTGTTCTATTCTGTCAGTGACGTGCAAAGGAGTATTGAACAAAATGTGGCAGTACCTACCTCTGTTTGGCGTTATCATGTAGCTTATCACTACACGAACTGGGCTAGATTCCAAATAGTCTCTACCGATCTTTACAAACTCATACACAGCACAGGGTGTATTGAGTCAGCTGTCCCAAAAAAAAGACTGGTAAAAGCAGAGCTTCAGAAACTCCGAGCTGAAACGCCTAGCTTGTACAATAAATACAAGACGCAGGAGCAATGTGGGAAGAGATTGAGGTGATGCTTTCTAAAGGATCACGTCACCTTGTTGAGCAGACTAAGGCATATAGGCCCTTCACCCTCGGCTCATTCTTATTCGAAGGGATTGAAAAGGTTTTGGACTAATTCTTCAAAAGCGCGCGCTTTTTTTTATAAGCCAAGGGTTGTGAGAGAGAGACAGGAGTCTGACCAAGTGTCACTTTCGAATGTTTTTATAATTAACTGCACTGCTGATCACCATCAAACCTATAGCAATTAACAAGATATCGTCTGAAATGAACAATTAGAAGTCGGCACTGGAAAAATTTTTTATTATGGCAATTGATTTTATTTGACCCACGGCTAGCCCAGTAATAAAAATGTTTTTAAATCCCACACCTTACGGAGGTTTGGTCTCTTATCTCGTCTTACAATCTGAAATCCAATTTAATTTGATTGAACTCTAATAAATACACATGTGATCGATCAAGTTCAATTTTTCTGGCCAAGTTATTGGACTTAGAACATCGGTGTGGTTCATTAAAATAAATACAAAATGCAAACGTGATCACGTGTATTGACATTGGCTAAATTTGATACTTATCTAAAATTTATCTTCACCACATAATAAATGAATGGTAAATTTTCCTGTTCAAAATATACACATATCGCTCAATGCTAAACAAACCTTTAACCCAACTAAAGGAATGGTTTCACTAAAATTAAATGCAATATTTTCCCCATCAATGAAGCAAAATAACCAAAATCCTTTGTTTGGATTTAATTGTTATCAATAAAAACAATACAAAATCTATTTCATGGAAGTGGTAATGATTAATCGATTCCTATAGGAATATTAAAATTACTTCAAACAAAATTAATATGCAAATTCCTAAAATTAATCGATTCTCTATCAAAAGCACATACTAAAATCGTTCCAGCTAAAGCTGTCGCGATTTTATCGCACTTTTGATCTCTAGTTTTTTCCGCTGCGACAAAACTTTCCTGTAAAAATAAAATTATTCGATTAAAAATCAAGCTGTTGTGTATTTACCCCCGGTTGCTAACGTTGCTAACCATTAATGAGCTTCATTGCTACACCCGTAACTAAGGAGCACGCTAAGGAGTAATTCATGTTGTTATAAAGAGGTCGACGAAAAACACATTTATTTGATTGATTATCTTTTAAAAAAAGCATCAGCTTAAACGTAAATTCTTTACCTCACTATTTGCTCCCCATATGCGAAAATATTTATGTTTATTTTCAAATTTTTAAACAATGAGAAACTTGGGCAATACTGGAGCCTGTATTGGTGAACAAAGAAGTTTTACGATACAAATAGTAATGTTCTAATTTTACATCCCACGTGTAGGTACCTATCTATTTACCAGAGTCTTAATAAACAGTAAAGCAATGAAGGTTAATCTATTATGTCTGAAACTCCTTTAACGTAACCAAGGAGATGATAATCGTTCAAACTAAACTATTGACAGTTGTGAGCAGTATTGTAATAGTAAATTGCACCGGTAAATTTCGAAGTGAACATAAAACTAATTGAGTAGAACATGAAAGGTGTTAAATAGTATATTAAGACACAAGTGTATAATCAAGTTTTTAAAGCACGCGCAACGAGTTTAAGGGCACGACGCAAAGCGTAGTGCCTTTAACGTTGCAAGTACTTTAAAGACCAAGTATACACGTGCATCTTATAGTATTTTTTATTATACCTGCAGTATAATTTAAAAATAGGAAATACAATGAAATCATATTGACGTTACACTCGAATACATGTTTAATTAAGTGGGCTGGGTGTTCGTAATTTCACGATTGCCATGGAAATGTCACTTGACGTTTGCTTATAAAAATCATCGTCTTTGTGAATTAAACAATTTCCGTTGAAAAAGATAATACACCGTCCATTAAATCGATTGTTGTAAAATCTAAACAAACGTTGGTAGGTGTAAAATCCAAATCCAGTAAAGCCTATTATAAAGAATATGAAGAGGGACTTCTCCCTCGATTGAGGTACCTACAAAAAACCACACGGGGCTGGCATTTCCCAATAATCACTTCAGAGTAACATTCCCCCACCGAGTGCGTTCACTCAATCTCTTCAATTGTAGAATGCAGGGCGACTGCCACATTTCCAAAAAACAGTACAGTAGATACGTATGTGTTATTTTTAACTTTGGAGTAAATATTGAAACACTTTGCCACAGCATATCTAATATGTGAGGACCCTTATATTCCGTGAAAATGGAATGTGCCATATGGGTAGATTTAGAAAAAATGCCAACTTTGGGGAATTTTCTCCGTAGTTGTCGAAAAAGCAGGACTTAAGTCCGACAATCTGCCGGGAATTGTAAATCCCAGACGACCCCCAACGCTCCATTGAGGAGAAAGTATTCACCAGCACCCCTCATCTCTCC